>NC_084755.1:36902260-36927260 GCF_033978785.1 Entelurus aequoreus | reverse complement strand
ATGAACAAGTCCAAGGACCGCAAGCAAGGTCGCAGAGAAAATGCGGACTGGATTTTGAGTGATGTGGGCATTTTCTATATGAACAAGGCCAAGGACCGCAAGCAAGGTCGCAGAGAAAATGCGGACTGGATTTTGAGTGATGTGGGAATTTTCTTTATGAACAAGTCCAAGGACCGCAAACAAGGTCGCAGAGAAAAAGCGGACTGGATTTTGAGTGATGTGGGCATTTTCTATATGAACAAGTCCAAGGACCGCAAGCAAGGTCGCAGAGAAAATGCGGACTGGATTTTGAGTGACGTGGGCATTTTCTATATGAACAAGTCCAAGGACCGCATGCAAGGTCGAAGACAAAATGTGGAATGGATTTTGAGTAATGTGGGCATTTTCTATATGAACAAGTCCAAGGACCGCAAGCAAGGTCGCAGAGAAAATGCGGACTGGATTTTGAGTGATGTGGGCATTTTCTATATGAACAAGTCCAAGGACCGCAAGAAAGGTCGCAGAGAAAATGCGGACTGGATTTTGAGTGATGTGGGCATTTTCTATATGAACAAGTCCAAAGACCGCAAGCAAGGTCGCAGAGAAAATGCGGACTGGATTTTGAGTGATGTGGGCATTTTCTATATGAACAAGTGGAATGGATTGGATACCGACACACTAAAGGGGCTCTCTACCTTAAAGTACCAATGATTGTCACACACACACTAGGTGTGGTGAAATTTGTCCTCTGCATTTGACCCATCCCCATGTTCACCCCCTGGGAGATGAAGGGAGCAGTGGGCAGCAGCGGTGCCGCGCCCGGGAATCATTTTTGGTGATTTACGCTATGAAGTGAGGGGAAACTGAGTGAATAATGACAGGTTTTATGATTATTTATTTAAACTCATATTCGGGCCACTTTATAATGAATATGTCGGCATGTATTTGTAAAAATAAATAAATAAATAAATAAATATAACACCAAATTATTTAGGGGGGCTTAAGAATATATGCATATTTTGGGGGGGCTTAAGCCCCCCTAAAATACAAATGTGCTTTTTTGGGTGCTACAGTTTGTATGTGTAAAGTTAAAGTTAAGTTAAAGTACCAATGATTGTCACACACACACTAGGTGTAATGAAATGTGTCCTCTGCATTTGACCCATCCCCTTGATCACCCCCTGGGAGGTGAGGGGAGCAGTGGGCAGCAGCGGCGCCGCGCCCGGGAATAATTTTTGGTGATTTAACCCCCAATTCCAACCCTTGATGCTGAGTGCCAAGCAGGGAAGAATGCTGGTATGAGCTTTTAAACATGCTGCCAATCAAATGGTGAATAAGATACTCTTTAGGGTTCATATGTTTGTAAATATGACTGTGATGAAGTCAGTGCCTCACCAGCCATGAACCTCACCGCACGTCACTGCTACACAATATGGTATACACTTTTTTTGCATGGAGCTGAGAGGCGCATCTACAATTTGAGCAAAACGTTAAAAAAAACAAAACACAACTAACTGACCATAAGTCATAACCCATAGAGGGCGCCATAAATGTTATTTACAGACGACTCTAAGGACCCAAGATTTGACCTTTTTTTTTTTTCCTATATTTCCTTATTTTTTTCAAATGACATTTCATTAGAGGGCGTGTCTCAGTGCGTTTCGTCGTATAATACTAGTATGAGAACATCATTTCCTGACACTTTATTAGTGTAGCAACTATGATGACGTCGTGTGTACAGTTACAGTAGTGGTGAAGGAGCGTGCTGAGAGGTGATCGGGCAAAAGCTGCTGGGGGCCCTTTCACACTGCACTTACATCCAACGCATGAGAGCATGAGGAAGTGAGAGTCAAATAAACTGAAATTAAAACCCGGTGGCGGTTGGCTGCTTGCCTCAAACACAGACAAAAGGAGCTCTGGCTGAACCATTTTCCTCCCCATGAAAACAAACAGGAAATGTGTGGCCCCTCAGACATAAATATTACTTACACCAGTGTTTTTCAACCACTTTTCCGCGGCACACTAGTGCTGTCAGATATTGTCTGGTGTGCGGTGGGAGATGATGTCATTTCACCTAATTGCGTTAAAAATATTTTTTGCAAACCAGTAATTATAATCCGCAAATGTGCCGTTGTTGTTGAGTGTCGGTGCTGTCTAGAGCTCGGCAGAGTAACCGTGTAATACTCTTCCATATCAGTAGGTGGCAGCCGGTAGCTAATTGCTTTGTAGATGTCGGAAACAGCGGGAGGCAGGGTGCAGGTAAAAAGGTGTATAATGCTTAAACCAAAAATAAACAAAGGGTGAGTGCCCCTAAGAAAAGTAATTGAAAGTTAGGGAAGGCTATGCAGAACGAAACTAAAACTGAACTGGCTGCAAAGTAAACAAAAACAGAATGCTGGACGACAGCAAAGACTTACTGTGGAGCAAAGACGGCGTCCACAATGTACATCCGAACATGACATGACAATCAACAATGTCCCCACAAAGAAGGATAAAAACAACTGAAATATTCTTGAATGCTAAAACAAAGCAGGTGCGGGAAGCAGCGCTCAAAGGAAGACATGAAACTGCTACAGGAAAACACCAACAAAACAGGAAAAGCCACCAAAATAGGAGCGGAAGACAAGAACTCACTGCTCCCCTCACCTCCCAGAGGGGTGATCAAGGGTGATGGGTCAAATGCAGAGAATACATTCGCCACAAGTAGTGTGTGTGTGACAATCATTGGTACTTTAACTTTTAAAGACCTACTGAAAGCCACTACTAGCGACCACGCAGTCTGATAGTTTATATATCAATGATGAAATCTTAACATTGCAACACATGCCAATACGGCCGGGTTAACTTATAAAGTGCAATTTTAAATTTCCCGCTAAACTTCCGGTTGAAAACGTCTATGTATGATGACGTATGCGCGTGACGTCAATAGTTAAACAGAAGTATTCGGACGCCATTGAATCCAATACAAAAAAGCTCTGTTTTCATCGCAAAATTCCACAGTATTCTAGACATCTTTTGCAATTTGTTTAATGAACAATGAAGACTGCAAAGAAGAAAGTTGTAGGTGGGATCGGTGTATTAGCGGCTGGCTGCAGCAACACAACCAGGAGGACTTTGACTTCGATAGCAGACGCGCTATCTGACGCTAGCCGCCGACCGCACGGATGATCGGGTGAAGTCCTTCGTCCTTCCGTCGATCGCTGGAACGCAGGTGAGCACGGGTGTTGATGAGCAGATGAGGGCTGGCTGGCGTAGGTGGAGCGCTAATGTTTTTATCATAGCTCTGTGAGGTCCTGTTGCTAATTTAGCTTCAATGGCGTGGTTAGCAACAGCATTTTTAAGCTTCGCCAGGCTGGAAAGCATTAACCGTGTAGTTACATGTCCATGGTTTAATAGTATTGTTGATCTTCTGTCTATCCTTCCAGTCAGGGGTTTATTTCTTTAAGCACGATGCTATCACGTTAACTCCGTAGCTAAAGTGCTTCACCGATGTATTGTCGTGGAGATAAAAGTCACTGTGAATGTCCATTTCACGTTCTCGACTCTCATTTTCAAGAGGATATAGTATCCGAGGGGGTTTAAAATACAAATCCGTGATCCACAATAGAAAAAGGAGAAAGTGTGGAATCCAATGAGCCAGCTTGTACCTAAGTTACGGTCAGAGCGAAAAAAGATGCGTCCTGCACTGCACTCTAGTCCTTCACTCTGACGTTCCTCATCCACAAATCTTTCATCCTGTCTCAAATTAATGGGGTAATCGTCGCTTTCTCGGTCCGAATCGCTCTCGCTGCTGGTGTAAACAATGGGGAAATGTGAGGAGCCTTTCAACCTGTGACGTCACGCTACTTCCGGTACAGGCAAGGCTTTTTTTTATCAGCGACCAAAAGTTGCGAACTTTATCGTCTATGTTCTCTACTAAATCCTTTCAGCAAAAATATGGCAATATTGCGAAATGATCGAGTACGACACATAGAATGGATCTGCTATCCCCGTTTAAATTTTAAAAAATTCATTTCAGTAGGCCTTTAACTTTATACGTTATTCTGCGGCCCACTCGTGAGATATTTCAATCGGGCTTCTGTTGTGAGTAAACTTGGCTTGGGTTCCTCGGGTGTCCCCGTCATTGTCGTCACACGCAAGTCACAAGCGTGCACCTAATGAGGCTAACAAGTCGTGTCGCCGTGGGACGCTGGCGGGAAGACGATCGATGCGCACCAGACTCGAGAGCATTAACTTGACCTAATTATAGCCCGTCCAGTATATAGACAGACCCTGTAACACACTTTCATAATGCAATTACTGATACACACACCATTACTTTCATTAACGTAAGGTCCATGTCTTCGCAGCTTAACTTATTATCACAGCAGACTGACGAAAGTGGATTAAAAAAAAATGGTTTCCAGTTATTAAACTTGACTGGAGTCTGTTCAAGTCGAACAGATTTTAAAGCACCAGCTCACGTCTCTGCTAAGTTGCATCGCGTATGCAGCCCGCGTCGGACTGCAGCGTGTGGTTCAGAAAACTGCTTAAAAAGAAAAAAAAAAAAAAAGAAAAAAAAGAGAACTCGACCCAAAAAAATCCAATAAAGAGTGAGTTGTTTGTTAAGTTTTCAATTACTGTCGTCACACTGCAAAAACTGAAAACTAAGTGGGATGAAATATCTCAATTAAGGGTGATATTTGCTTATTTTCTGTCTGATAAGATCATTCTTCTCACTAAGCAGATTTTATGTTAGAGTGTTTTACTTGTTTTAAGTGTTTTGGTCCTAAATGATCTCAGTAAGATATTACAGCTTGTTGCTGAGATTTGATGACCTATATTGAGTAAAACATGCTTGAAACTAGAATATCAACTGTTGCAAAGCTGTGTCATCAACACTCACAAGTATAAAACTACTTTTTTAAAGTCATCATTTCTTATTTCAAGCATGTAAAAAAAAAAATCATGACTTTGACACAATTTTGTCTCATAATTAAAACGGATGACAGCCAAATGGACTTTGCTGTTTTATTTATCAATGAAACAATAGAAAAAACTCATAAAGTAGTACAGTTGGCACAGTACAGTAAACTGACAGGTAATATTTAAACATTTAACATTTCTAACAATTTTGAACAGAAATAGTTCATGCACATTCAGATATAAATTCTTCAAAATGAAAATTAAAACTTTTTTGCCCGGGGGCCGGGCTGTATATATGCGCACTAATTGACTGAAAGAGCACGCACTTGGCGCGATGATGTCATGTTATTGATGGAAAAATGCATTTTTAGACCATATGATTTGCCTGAGCGGCTAGGAGACCCCGAGAGTAACAAGGGGTTGCCTTGTTGCCTTTCCATTAAGAACAATAAATTAGTTTTTAGTATAAGTTTGCTGGTTTCAAGAAATGTAATGCCGAGCGCATATCATTATGTCAAGATAATGGCACTAGCATGTACTTCATTTAAGAATATTTTTCAACATATTGAGCAAAAAGGTCTCTTTTTTTTTCTACCAAGAAAAGTGCACTTGTTATTAGTGAGAATATACTTATTTTAAGGTATTTTGGGGTTAATTGAAGTTAGCTAATTTTACTTGTTTTACAAGGTTGCAACATTGTTTGTCAACACTGTCTGCTCTCATTTTCTCGCACATTTGACCCTCTGATGTTCTGTGTACCTACACTCTGTCCTCCTCCTGTCTAGGCCTGTTGTGTGTGTGTGTGTGTGTGTGTGTGTGTGTGTGTGTGTGTGTGTGTGTGTGTGTGTGTGTGTGTGTGTGTGTGTGTGTGTGTGTGTGTGTGTGTGTGTGTGTGTGTGTGTGTGTGTGTGTGTGTGTGTGTGTGTGTGTGTGGTACACAGAACTTCAATTGCCACACTTCTATTAGGCCCGAGTCCAGTGGACCCAGACATCTTATATGTAATAGAAATGTGTAGGGGGGGTGTATGGTGTGTGGTCATTAAATATGTATTCTGATATATGTTCTTCACAGAAAATGAGCCAAAGTCAGTGAGTCTCCGTTTGAAAAATTAATTAATTGTATCATTTTTCTTGTAATAAAAAATGAAAACGGGTCCCACAGACCCGAACACAACACAAGACCTAGAAAAAAGGATTTGGGAATGTCTGGCCGGGTCAGATTGAAAAGCTTAAAGGGGCCAGGTCGGATCTACATCAAATGATAAATGATAAATGGGTTATACTTATATAGCGCTTTTCTACCTTCAAGGTACTTAAAATTGCCTGATTGGCTGGAAAGGACAAATAAAAATAAAATAAAATAGCAACTTTTTTCTTTTTCTTTTTTTTGGGATTAAGAATCGTTACAAATAAGACTTGCGATTCATTCGAAAATCATATTTTTTCACACCCGTAAAACATGGCAGATAAAAATAAAATACTTGTGAACTCAGTAAACTCAACCAAGTATTAAAGTATTTCTGATTCTGAAGTCCTGCCTGCTTTCTCTCTCATTCTAGCTCAGCAGGTACTACAAAAATATTATTTTTGTCTACTCTATCAAAATTATTGCTGTCACGAACTATTGACCTACGAGGCTGTAATTATACAAATTTTAAATACTCCACTCTGCAACTTCTTTTTTTAGAATTGCTGCATATTTTGCATTTTCCCCATTACAAAACAGTCAAAAACCAAAATAATGCAAACTTAAAATCAGTAGATAGACCTAACGTTGTTACAATATTTGAAGTGTTAGGAATGCTCTTTATAGCAGAGGTCTTGACTCCAAAAAAAAGCAGGGTGCAGCGTGCAAGTAAACAAGTATTTGATGTCTAAAAGTCCAAAATACAAACTGTGCAGGGGAGGAAAAAGCACTGAAAACACACAGGAGATCTGAGCATGGAAAAATGAGTTGACAGATAGCTGACAACAAACAAAAGTAGTTTAAAACCTCTAAAGGCTTGCGTGGACAGCACCTTTTAGCTATTATTGGCAAAATTGTGTACACTACTGAATTGGGGTCTTATGGCCACTTATGTGGACACTCATACTGGCATCTAGTGGTGTCAGAAGAGTATAACATACAATGGAATTTGAAGAAAAAAAAAGTGTAAAAATAAGAATTAGAATGTCACTAAACATGAAGTACACTTTTGTTACTTATGGACTAAGTACATCATATCAAAATATGATTCTTAGTTTTTTATTCAAATTAGGGTCCAATAAGCCCAAATACCAGAGAGAAATTTTAAAAAAAGCATGTAAACAAACAGTTTAAACAGGTTAAATAAGCAAAAATGCCACATACCGGGAAAGTTCCTTCGAACACCAGGACAGCAAACATCTGGAATAATCTCACAACCAACAAAGGAACCAACCAACCGACCAACACCAGGTGAGACAATCAAGCAAACAAGTGCTCAGAAGGAGAGTAAAGCTGGGGCAAACAGAATGCAGACAAAACAGGAAGTGAACACAAAATAAGAGGGCAAAACAGGAAATGAAGCCAAAAACACAGGAAAAACACCCAAAAACTATAACAAAGAATGGCCGTAACATTAAGCATTAAGAGTACCTTTTTTTTTTTACAAATGTTATGCTGACTTAAGACACTTTTGTGAGTAAGTGTGTAGAGTCAATCGTAAGGCTGCACAAGGGTCAATTGAGTGGAAGCCATTTTTTGCAGATCAATATTTTTTTTAATATTTTATTTTTTTATAAACCTTTACTTAAAAATTTCAACAGTTGAAAATAATAATCAAAGTAAGTACAAAAACTGTACGAAACAGTACAAAATAGCGCCAGGGGGTTGTAAATTCAAAGTAACTAAAATAGAATGCAATATATATATATATATATATATATATATATATATATATATATATATATATATATATATATATATATAAAATAAACAAAGTGCAAAGCCATGCACTGCAAAAACTTAAATTTAAGTAAGATTAAATATCTCAAATAAGGGGCATATTTGCTTATTTTCTGTCTGATAAGATCATTCTTCTCACTAAGCAGATTTTATGTTAGAGTGTTTTACTTGTTTTAAGTGTTTTGGTCCTAAATGATGTCAGTAAGATATTACAGCTTGTTGCTGAGATTTGATGACCTATATTGAGTAAAACATGCTTGAAACTAGAATATCAACTGTTGCAAAGCTGTGTCATCAACACTCACAAGTATAAAACTACTTTTTTAAAGTCATCATTTCTTATTTCAAGCATGTAAAAAAAAAATCATGACTTTGACACAATTTTGTCTCATAATTAAAACGGATGACAGCCAAATGGACTTTGCTGTTTTATTTATCAATGAAACAATAGAAAAAACTCATATAGTAGTACAGTTGGCACAGTACAGTAAACTGACAGTTAATATTTAAACATTTAACATTTCTAACAATTTTGAACAGAAATAGTTCATGCACATTCAGATAAATTCTTCAAAATGAAAATTAAAACTTTTTTGGCCGGGGGCCGGGCTGTATATATGCGCACTAATTGACTGAAAGAGCACGCACTTGGCGCGATGATGTCATGTTATCCATGGAAAAATGCATTTTTAGACAATATGATTTGCCTGAGCGGCTAGGAGACCCCGAGAGTAACAAGCGGTTGCCTTGTTGCCTTCCATTAAGAACAATAAATTAGTTTTTAGTATAAGTTTGCTGGTTTCAAGAAATGTAATGCCGAGTGCATATCATTATGTCAAGATAATGGCACTAGCATTTACTTCATTTAAGAATATGTTTCAACATATTGAGCAAAAAGGTCTCTTTTTTTTTCTACCAAGAAAAGTGCACTTGTTATTAGTGAGAATATACTTATTTTAAGGTATTTTGGGGTTAATTGAAGTTAGCTAATTTTACTTGTTTTACAAGGTTGCAACATTGTTTGTCAACACTGTCTGCTCTCATTTTCTCGCACATTTGACCCTCTGATGTTCTGTGTACCTACACTCTGTCCTCCTCCTGTCTAGGCCTGTTGTGTGTGTGTGTGTGTGTGTGTGTGTGTGTGTGTGTGTGTGTGTGTGTGTGTGTGTGTGTGTGTGTGTGTGTGTGTGTGTGTGTGTGTGTGTGTGTGTGTGTGTGTGTGTGTGTGTGTGTGTGTGTGTGTGTGTGTGTGTGTGTGTGTGTGTGTGTGTGTGTGTGTGTGTGTGTTACACAGAACTTCAATTGCCACACTTTTATTAGGCCCCGGTCCAGTGGACCCAGACATCTTATATGTAATAGAAATGTGTAGAGGGGGTGTATGGTGTGTGGTCATTAAATATGTATTCTGATATATGTTCTTCACAGTAAATGAGCCAAAGTCAGTGAGTCTCCGTTTGAAAAATTAATTAATTGTATCATTTTTCTTCTAATAAAAAATGAAAACGGGTCCCACAGACCCGAACACCACACAAGACCTAGAAAAAATGATTTGGGAATGTCTGGCCGGGTCAGATTGAAAAGCTTAAAGGGGCCAGGTCGGATCTACATCAAATGATAAATGATAAATGGGTTATACTTATATAGCGCTTTTCTACCTTCAAGGTACTTAAAATTGCCTGATTGGCTGGAAAGGACAAATAAAAATAAAATAAAATAGCAACTTTTTTTCTTTTTTTTTTTTTTTGGATTAAGAATCGTTACAAATAAGACTTGCGATTCATTCGAAAATCATATTTTTTCTCACCCGTAAAACATGGCAGATAAAAATAAAATACTTGTGAACTCAGTAAACTCAACCAAGTATTAAAGTATTTCTGATTCTGAAGTCCTGCCTGCTTTCTCTCTCATTCTAGCTCAGCAGGTACTACAAAAATATTATGTTTGTCTACTCTATCAAAATTATTGCTGTCACGAACTATTGACCTACGAGGCTGTAATTATACAAATTTTAAATACTCCACTCTGCAACTTCTTTTTTTAGAATTGCTGCATATTTTGCATTTTCCCCATTACAAAACAGTCAAAAACCAAAATAATGCAAACTTAAAATCAGTAGTTAGACCTAACGTTGTTAAAATATTTGAAGTGTTAGGAATGCTCTTTATAGCAGAGGTCTTGACTCCAAAAAAAAGCAGGGTGCAGCGTGCAAGTAAACAAATATTTGATGTCTAAAAGTCCAAAATACAAACTGTGCAGGGGAGGAAAAAGCACTGAAAACAAACAGGAGATCTGAGCATGGAAAAATGAGTTGACAGATAGCTGACAACAAACAAAAGTAGTTTAAAACCTCTAAAGGCTTGCGTGGACAGCACCTTTTAGCTGTTATTTCCAAAATTGTGTACACTACTGAATTG
Organism: Entelurus aequoreus; assembly: GCF_033978785.1. NCBI lineage: Eukaryota > Metazoa > Chordata > Actinopteri > Syngnathiformes > Syngnathidae > Entelurus > Entelurus aequoreus. The sequence continues at coordinate 36,917,036 of NC_084755.1, read as the reverse complement.
GGGTCTTATGGCCACGTATGTGGACACTCATACTGCCATCTGGTGGTGTCAGAAGAGTATAACATACAATGGAATTTGAAAAAAAAAAGTGTAAAAATAAGAATTAGAATGTCACTAAACATGAAGTACACTTTTGTGTACTTATTGACTAAGTACATCATATCAAAATATGATTCTTAGTTTTTTATTCAAATTAGGGTCCCATAAGCCCAAATACCAAAGAGAAATTTAAAAAAGCATGTAAACAAACAGTTTAAACAGGTTAAATAAGCAAAAATGCCACATACCGGGAACGTTTCTTCGAACACCAGGACAGCAAACATCTGGAATAATCTCACAACCAACAAAGAAACCAACCAACCGACCAACACCAGGTGAGACAATCAAGCAAACAAGTGCTCAGAAGGAGAGTGAAGCTGGGGCAAACAGAATGCAGACAAAACAGGAAGTGAACACAAAATAAGAGGGCAAAACAGGAAATGAAGCCAAAAACACAGGAAAAAAAACCAAAAACTAAAACAAAGAATGGTTATAACGTTAAGCATTGAGAGTTTTTTTTTTTTACAAATGTTATGCTGACTTAAGACACTTTTATGAGTAAGTGTGTAGAGTCAATCGTAAGGCTGCACAGGGGTCAATTGAGTGGAAGCCATTTTTTGCAGATCAATATTTTTTTTAAATAATTTTTTTTTATAAACCTTGACTTAAAAATGTCAACATTTACAAACAGTTGAAAATAATAATCAAAGTAAGTACAAAAACTGTACGAAACAGTACAAAATAGCGCCAGGGGGTTGCAAATTCAAAGTAACTAAAATAGAATGCAATATATATATATATATATATATATATATATATATATATATATATATATATATATATATATATATATATATATATATATATATATATATATATATATATATATAAACAAAGTGCAAAGCCATGCACTGCAAAAACTTAAATTTAAGTAAGATGAAATATCTCAAATAAGGGTGATATTTGCTTATTTTCTGTCTGATAAGATCATTCTTCTCACTAAGCAGATTTTATGTTAGAGTGTTTTACTTGTTTTAAGTGTTTTGGTCCTAAATGATGTCAGTAAGATATTACAGCTTGTTGCTGAGATTTGATGACCTATATTGAGTAAAACATGCTTGAAACTAGAATATCAACTGTTGCAAAGCTGTGTCATCAACACTCACAAGTATAAAACTACTTTTTTAAAGTAATCATTTCTTATTTCAAGCATGAAAAAAAAATCATGATTTTGACACAATTGTGTCTCAATAATTAAAACAGATGACAGCCAAATGGACTTTGCTGTTTTATTTTCAATGAAACAATAGTAAATAGGTACTCATATAGTAGTACAGTTGGCACAGTACAGTAAACTGACAGTTAATATTTAAACATTTTACATGTGACATTTCTCACAATTTTGAACAGAAATAGTTCATGCACATTCAGATAAATTCTTTAAAATTACAATAAAACAAAATGTGGCCGGGGGCCGGGCTGTATATATGCACACTAATTGACTGAAAGAGCACACACTTGGCGTGATGATGTCATGTTATCCATGGAAAAAGGCATTTTTAGACCATATGATTTGCCTGAGCGGCTAGGAGACCCCGAGAGTAACAAGCGCTTGCCTTGTTGCCTTTCCATTAAGAACAATAAATTAGTTTTTAGTATAAGTTTGCTGGTTTCAAGAAATGTAATGCCGAGCGCATATCATTATGTCAAGATAATGGCACTAGCATTTACTTCATTTAAGAATATTTTTCAACATATTGAGCAAAAAGGTCTTTTTTTTCTACGAAGAAAAGTGCACTTGTTATTAGTGAGAATATACTTATTTTAAGGTATTTTGGGGTTCATTGAGGTTAGCTAATTAGGACCGAGTCCCTTTGGGACAGAGGACCCAATTGTATTTCTAACGTTTTATTATTATACCGCCACCTCTTTGAGCTGTAATTTGACCCCCTTTAACATGCTTCAAAACTCACCAAATTGGACACACACATCAGGACTGGTGAAAATTGCGATCTAATCAAAAAACCAAACCCCAAAACTCAAAATTGCGCCCCCTAGGAAGAAAACACAGACAAAACTGCCTGTAACTCCCAGTAGGAATGTCGTAGAGACATGAAACAAAAACCTCTATGTAAGTCTCACTTAGACCTATATTTCATACACTGACAACCCCCAGCAAAAATCAACAGGAATTTTGCAATTCCCCCTTCAGTTGTGTAAAAACAGTCACCTTTTTTCAAACATTATCTCCTCTGAGCGCGTTTGTCGTGTCGGCTTCAAATTAGCACAGGAGAGAGATTGAACCCTTCTGATTAAAAGTTGGTGAAACAGTTTTAATTACTGCTCCGGTTTGGATTTTATGAGCCCTCAAAGTCGGTCCCGTCCATCGCTGCTTGCAGCTTTAATTGTACTTGTTTTGGAAAGCCTTGACAAGCCGAATTTTCTTGTTCTATTGGCAGATAATTTTGCTTAGTTCAAGTAAAATACCCCTCATTTTTGTATTTTTTTCCCTTGTTTTTGTACCACTGACTTTTTGCAGTGTAGGCTCACTCAATCTCAGTAAATAACTTAAATTTGGAACACAGCATCATCGTTTTCACAGCTTTTTTGGTTGTTAGAGGTAGAAAGTGTTTTAATGTAGAGTTCTAAATCTTTTTTAAAGGTACAAAAAACAGGTCGGGTATTGAGAAACTTACATTTATGAATTTAAAACTTAGCCAATAATATAATGAGGTTGCAAAGGTAAAATTCCTTTTCAAATTGTTTTTTCTTACAGTGTAACTCCAAATAGCACATCTTTAAAACAAAGCACAAATTTGTCATGAATATCAAATGCAGATTAATATTTTGTGAGCTCGGTTAGACCGAATGTGACGTGTTGTGCTTTTATTGTGAAGACCGGAAGTGTGTGATGTGTATGGTGGGAAAAAAGAGAGCTTTTGAACTGGAGACGAAAACTCTTGTTGACTTTAAAGGCCTACTGAAATGATTTTTTTTAATTTAAACGGGAATAGCAGATCTATTCTATGTGTCATACTTGATCAGTTCGCGATATTGCCATATTTTTGCTGAAAGGATTTAGTAGAGAACAACGACGATAAAGATCGCAACTTTTGGTATCTGATAAAAAAAAGTCCTGCCCCTACCGGAAGTAGCGTGACGTAGTCAGTTGAACATATACGCAAAGTTCCCTATTGTTTACAGTGATGGCGGCCAGAAGTGAGAGCGATACGGACCGAGAAAGCGACCATTTCCCCATTAATTTGAGCGAGGATGAAAGATTTGTGGATGAGGAAAGTGCAAATGAAGGACTAGTGGGGAGTGGAAGCGATTCAGATAGGGAAGATGCTGTGAGAGCCGGGGGTGACCTGATATTCAGCTGGGAATGACTACAACAGTAAATAAACACAAGACATATATATACTCTATTAGCCACAACACAACCAGGCTTATATTTAATATGCCACAAATTAATCCAGCATAAAAACACCTAGGTGTTTGTTATGCTAGCTCCTAGCTCCTAGCTACTAGCTCCCGTCCATATAACCCGCCAATATAATTCAAACACCTGCACAACACACACAATCGCTCAGCCCAAAGGACCGTTCACCTAACCCAAAGTTCATAAAGCTTATATATTTAAACAACGTTACGTACGTGACACGCTCGTACGGGCAAGTGATCAAATGTTTGGAAGCGCAGCTGCGTACTCACGGTACCGCGTCTGCGTCTGTGTATCCAAATCAAAGTAATCCTGGTAAGAGTCTGTGTTGTCCCAGTTCTCTACAGGCGTCTGTGTATCGAAGTCAAAGTCCTCCTGGTAAGAGTCTCTGTTGTCCGAGTTCTTCGATCTTGACTGCATCTTTCGGGAATGTAAACAAAGAAACGCCGGCTGTGTTGTGTTGCTGACTTCCCTCGCAAAATACTCCGCTTCGCACCGACAACTTTCTTCTTTGCTTGCTCAGCTTCTTTCTCCATAATGCAATGAACAAATTGCAACAGATTCACCAACGCAGATGTCCAGAATACTGTGGAATAATGAAATGAAAACAGAGCTATTTCGTATTGGCTTCAATGGGGAAGCCATACCTCTGTTTCACTTGCTACGTCACGCGCATACGTCATCATCCAAAGGAGTTTTCAACCGGAAGTTTAGCGGGAAATTTAAAATGTCACTTTATAAGTTAACCCGGCCGTATTGGCATGTGTTGCAATGTTAAGATTTCATCATTGATATATAAACTATCAGACTGCGTGGTCGGTAGTAGTGGCTTTCAGTAGGCCTTTAAAAAGTGCCCGCCCGCCCTCCTTTCTTTCTGCTGAGCTTGCACTTTACCTGAGAAAAAACGTAATTAATTGTTTTGTTTTTTAATGAGACATTTTTGGGGCCCCTGTGTTTACATAAAAGGTAAGTCCGCCCCTACTGGCCAGGGCGCCAAACTTGCTGCAAAAAGATGATCTGACTGCACGCTAAACACTTTCAAATACCTCCTGGAAGTGATTAAATAGTCATGATAATATTATTCACTGCAGGGCTCCTCACTTTTATCGGTCTATTAAACTGCCAAAGCAGAGCACTTGCACACACACACACACACACACACACACACACACACACACACACACACACACACACACACACACACACACACACACACACACACACACACACACACACACACACACACACACACACACACACTAGCCCCGTTTAAGTTTAATTCATCTAATTGATTGATGATATCGGCCCTTCCTTTCTGCCTTGCACACAGACAAGAATCCTTCCCTTGGCCTTGAATGAAATAAGACATGACATGAAGACGTAACGCGTACACAGTGAGCTGATTAATGGGTGTTGATATAGCAATCAGTGAAGAATAAACTGTGCATAAAGGGCACATCTAACGTGGTCGAGTGCACAAGGTGTTCTTCCTTTTACCTTGTTACGCCTCTAATGTGTTTGTGATGTGCCGCATGTGGTCGGAGGTCACAAGAACTTGGTCCTGGATTAATAAAAGGATGACAGCAAGCACGTATGTGTGTGTATGTGTGTGTATATATATATATATATATATGTATATATATATATATATATATATATATATATATATATATATATATATATATATATATATATATATATATATATATATATATACACACACACACACATACATATATATATATGTATATTTATATATATATATACATATATATATATATATATATATATATATATATGTATGTATATATAAATATACATATATATACATGTGTGTATATATACATATATATATATACATACATATATATATATATATATATATATATATATATATATATATATATATATATATATATATATATATATATATATGTATATATATATATATATATATATATATATATATATATATATATATATATATATATGTATGTATATACACTACCGTTCAAAAGAGTAGGGATTAGGGTCGTCCTGATACCAATATTTTGGTACCGGTACCAAAATGTGTTTCGATACTTTTCAAAATAAAGGAGACCACAAAAAAAAATATTATTGGCTTTATTTTAACATAACATCTCATGATACATTAAACATACTTTTATTATTGCAATCAAATTAGAATTTAGGCACTTTTAAATAAGATAGTGAACATACTACACTGCAAAAACTGAAATCTAAGTAAGATGAAATATCTCAAATAAGGGTGATATTTGCTTATTTTCTGTCTGATAAGATCATTCTTCTCACTAAGCAGATTTTATGTTTATAGTGTTTTACTTGTTTTATGTGTTTTGGTCCTAAATGATCTCAGTAAGATATTACAGCTTGTTGCTGAGATTTGATGACATATATTGAGTAAAACATGCTTGAAACTAGAATATCAACTGTTGCAAAGCTGTGTCATCAACACTCACAAGTATAAAACTACTTTTTTAAAGTAATAATTTCTTATTTCAAGCATGAAAAAAAAAAATCATGATTTTGACACAATTGTGTCTCATAATTAAAACAGATGACAGCCAGATGGACTTTGCTGTTTTATTTATAAATGAAACAACAGAAAATACATACTCATATAGTAGTACAGTTGGCACAGTACAGTCAACTGACTACTTAAACATTTAACATTTCTAACAATTTTGAACATAAATAGTTCATGCACATTCAGATAAATTCCTCAAAATTACAATTAAAAAAATTTTGGCCGGGGGCCGGGCTGTATATATGCGCACTAATTGACTGAAAGAGCATGTACTTGACGTGATGATGTCATGTTATCCATGGAAAAATGCATTTTTAGACCATCTGATTTGCCTGAGCGGCTAGGAGACCCCGAGAGTAACAAGCGGTTGCCTTGTTGCCTTTCCATTAAGAACAATAAATTAGTTTTTAGTATTAGTTTGCTGGCTTCAAGAAATGTACCGTATTTTTCGGACTATAAAACGCAGTTTTTTTCATAGTTTGGCCGGGGGTGCGACTTATACTCAGGAGCGACTTATGTGTGAAATTATTAACACATTACCGTAAAATATCAAATAATATTATTGATCTCATTCACGTAAGAGACTAGACGTATAAGATTTCATGGGATTTAGCGATTAGGAGTGACAGATTGTTTGGTAAACGTATAGCATGTTCTATATGTTATAGTTATTTGAATGACTCTTATCATAATATGTTGCGTTAACATACCAGGCACGTTCTCAGTTGGTTATTTATGCCTCATATAACGTACACTTATTCAGCCTGTTGTTCATTTTTATTTATTTTAAATTGCCTTTCAAATGTCTATTCTTGGTGTTGGCTTTTATCAAATACATTTCCCCCAAAAATGCGACTTATACTCCAGTGCGACTTATATATGTTTTTTCCCTTCTTTATTATGCATTTTCGGCCGGTGCGACCTATACTCTGGAACGACCTATACTCCGAAAAATACGGTAATGCCGAGCGCATATCATTATGTCAAGATAATGGCACTAGCATTTACTTCATTTAAGAATATTTTCCAACATATTGAGCAAAAAGGTCTCTTTTTTTTCTACCAAGAAAAGTGCACTTGTTATTAGTGAGAATATACTTATTTTAAGGTATTTTGGGGTTCATTGAGGTTAGCTAATTTTACTTGTTTTGGAAAGTCTTGACAAGCCAAATTTTCTTGTTCTATTGGCAGATAATTTTGCTTAGTTCAAATAAAATACCCCTCATTTTTGTATTTGTTTTTCTTGTTTTTGAACACTGACTTTTTGCAGTGTAAAAAACTTCCCTTTTAGTAGTAAATAAGCAAAAGAAAAACGATTCCTTTAACGATTCCGAACCATACAGTACGAGCAACATGCTGAAATATATGAACATGCTATAACTATCTGGCGTAAATACAACAGGCACTAGCTCATGCCGCCTATCATGTTAGCGCTTTCACCCGTTGAATGGAAATGAATGCCTTCTCATTTAGCTGAGCATGAGGAGACATATTCTGACTGGCTCCGAGGCAAGGCAGTAAGTACTCGTTTCAGGTCACGTCTGCGGCACCGCTCTCATTTTTTTAACGCCGCAGGGAAGAGTACCATGAGGTGATGGAAGAAAGGTGCAAATACAATAAAAATATATCTGTGGCGACAGAGGAGAAAGTTTTGCTCAGGTTTCAGTTTTGCATCGCACTGCGCATAACTATGGTGCGTTCAAAGACCCTCGATTGAAGTTAGAAACAGAGTTTTTTTAAAGAGATATAGTAATAATAATAAAATCATTATAATAAGGATGAACTATTATTTAGTACATGGTGTAATGATAAGTGTTGTATATTGTGTGTATATATATATATATATATATATATATATATATATATATATATATATATATATATATATATATATATATATATATATATATATATATAAGTGTTGTATATTGTATATATATATATATATATATATATATATATATATATATATATATATATATATATATATATATATATATATATATATATATATATATATATATATATATATATATATATATATGTATATATATAAGTGTTGTATATTGTATATATATATATATATATATATATATATATATATATATATATATATATATATATATATATATATATATAAGTGTTGTTATATGTGTATATACAATATACAACACTTATATATACATATATATATATATATATATATATATGTATATATATATATACAATATACAACACTTATATATATATATATATATATATATATATATATACAATATACAACACTTTATATATATATATATATATATATATATATATATATATATAAGTGTTGTATATTGTATATATATATAAGTGTGTATATTGTGTATACATATACATACATACAATATACAACACATATATATATATATATATATATATATATAGTGTTGTATATTGTATATATATATATATATATATATATATATATATATATATATATATATATATATATATATATATATATATATATATATATATATATATAAAGTGTTGTATATTGTATATATATATATATATATATATATATATATATATATATATATATATATACATATATATATATATATACATATATATATATATTTATATATATACATATACATTTATATATATATATACATATATATATATACATATATATATATACAATATACAACACTTATCATTACACCATGTACTAAATACAATGGCTTCGAGGTTGGTAAGCAAAACCAAAATTATTCCGGCGCCCCGGGTTATAAGGCGCACTGTTTATAATTATAATTATTGTATATATATATATATATATATATATATATATATATATATATATATATATATATATATATATATATATATATATATATATATATATATATATATATATATATATATATATATATATATATATATATATATATATATGTATGTATATAATTAACAAACTTGGTGCAGTTCAGCTAAATTTGTTGGTTTTCTGACATGGACTTGTTTCTTCAGCATTGTCCACATGTTTAAGTCAGGACTTTGGGAAGGCCATTCTAAAACCTTAATTCTAGCACCAATTTCATTGGCAGCAAAACAGGCCCAGAGCATAATACCACCACCACCATGCTTGACGGTAGGAATGGTTTTCCTGGGATTAAAGACATCACCTTTTCTCCTCCAAACATATTGCTGGGTATTGTGGCCAAACAGCTCCATTTTTGTTCCATCTGACCACAGAACTTTCCTCCAAATGGCACCTATTAACAGACATTTTATCGGGCGTTTTGTTTCGCAATATTATGCAAAAGCAACTTTTCGTACCTTCTGGTACCTGCTGATGTGTATTTGGGAGCATAAGTCCTGAAAATTTGCGCACGTACGTTGTCAATAAGCTTCTTCTTTTTATCTATCTTCTTGTTATGGGACATTCATCCTCCAACAAGTGCAAAGGTGACTATATACAAAAAATATATATTTAGAAGAACGGTTTGCGGAAACAATCCCTCAAAATCCTTGACCGAAAACCACAACACCACCATCACTGTTTAGTTCTCCAAAAATATAGATTGTTAAATTTAGCTAACATTCAAAGATTAACATCAATACGAATGGCCCATCGAATCGTAAATAACACTGCACCAGCGCCACTTAAGCACTTTGTCCAGTTTACATCTGCTGTGACAACTGGAAACACACGATTCTCCACCAGGGGGCAGTGTAGCCTACCCAGATGTAAAACATATTTTGCACAATCAGCCTTTTCGTATAAAGCGATAAAGGAGTGGAACGACCCCACAACGAACTTGAAAAGTCTAACAGATGAGTCTTCATTCACAATTGAAGTTAAAAAGTGTCGTGACGGGGGGGGTCACAGCTTGCTGGGAGGATTGTTCTCCCGGGATGCAATCGGACTATACTTGACACGGCTTGAAGGTAGGAACATTATTTTAATTATTCAAACTCTAAGTACTACAAAAAGTGCTTAAGGCGAAGGCACAGCTTAATGCAGGAAACAAAAGCTAAGACTCAGCATAAACTATGGACATGAAACATGAAACTAAAAACATGAAAAAACTCACTAAACTGTGGCTTGAAACAAATAGCAAGAACTATGGACATGAAACAAAAATACTTACTGGACACGGCATGAATCGAACAACATAATCTATGGCAAGAAAAGTCAAAACAGGGCAATGTCGCCAGAACGACTAACTGGCAAAACAGGCTTAAATAAAAGTCTCTGATTAGAGAAAGTGATCCGAACACATGAGACAGGTGAAACTAATCAGTCGTTGTGGAAACTAAAACAAACAAGGGAGCGCAAACAGGAACTATGAAGTCCAAAAACTAACAAAAAACAACATCACATAATCCAGACCACAGAACATTCCAAAAAGTGGCTTTGGAGCAATCAAAGCTGCTCACACAGTCAATAAGGTGGCCACTATGTTTGACACATCAACTTAATGTGTATTATATTTATCCATGAGAGCATTTTGTTGCAAATTGTGAGGTGTGTGTGTTAAAATCATGGTTGTTTTTACAAATTATGACAGATATGATGTATGATGTTTGATGATGTAAATGAGGTGTGGTTGTATTGTATATTAAGTATTTGTTCATGGAAGGGCATTTTATGACTTTTCTTAATTTGATTACATGCTATAGTATGATTTTATTGTCATCATTTTATTGCATGTTTTTTGTATCCCTAATTTAGGTAGCCATGGACTGCAGATGGAAATTAGCTGTTTAGCTATAATCTGGTACAAAACATATCTGTCTTTGAGTTTAATGTTTCTGTGCATTGTCCCTTCAAATAAAGACTAAACTAAATTCACTTATGTTCAGGTCTGGAATCAATTAACAGTGATAATAAGAAAAAAAAATATATAATAATAATAATAGATGTTATTAGTAAAAAGCACTTTACATTGAGTAAACAACCTCAAAGTGCTTCAGTGTATTAAAAAAATAAAATAAATAAAAATAAAAAGATAATAAAAAAAATTAATACAAATAAAAACTAGAACAGCCAAATAGCTAAAACTAGTATGCATATATCTAAAAAAAAAAAAAAAGGCTTTTTTAAAAATAAGGGTTTTTAAGCCTTTTTTAAAAGCATCCACAGTCTGTGGTGCCCTCAGGGGGTCAGGGAGAGCGTTCCACAGACTGGGAGTGCTGGCCATTGTTCGTAGCTTTGTCCTCGGAGGTTGGAGGAGGTTAGCCTGTCCGGAGCGGAGGTGTCGTGTGGAGGATTTGGGGGTGAGTAGTTCTTTGAGGTAGAGGGGGGCATTTCCATGGAGGTACTGATGGGTTAGTAGGGAGACTTTGAATTCAATCCTGAGTGGAACAGGAAGCCAGTGAAGGGATTTGAGAGTTGGTGTGATATGGTCATATTTCCGCACTCTCATCAGGATCCTAGCAGCACTATTCTGTATGTATTGCAGCTTCTGGATGTTCTTGCTGGGGATCCCGACAAGAAGTGCGTTGCAGCAGTCTATACGAGGGATGGCTGTATTATGACATGTTGGAATGCCAGGTTGAACTTTTATAATAGTTATTGATTAATAGCATTATCATGCAGCTGCTATCGCCATCAATCAGTCACTCAGTCCATTTAACATCCACCCGTCAGGTCTTTGGACCGAACTTAGATCATTCATGTCCACAGTTTGCAAATGAACAAGCCAATTGTCAGGAAATCGGCGGACACGCCTGCTGTGCATTCGCGCTTGTTTGCGCCACAAAAAATAGCGACGGTGACAAATTGCTCGACCGCTAAGCGAGCCCAATGGGCACACGCGGAGAATCTGCACATTAGTATGCCGATCAGCCCTGAATGAAGAGCATTCGCAACAACCGGCACAGGCGTCCCGTCGGTAATCACACAATGCATAACCTTTCCAATGATGGCGACGCAGACATAATCAAAGAATAAGGAGCCGTGGGACTGAAATTAGGATGTTGTTTGGCTACAAAGTGATTGTGTTGATTAATATGGGATGTCGCCATTGATGTGGAAATAGAGAGAGGCCATGAAAGGCTTCCTCTTGTCTTTCCTCTGTCTTGTCCAGCCGTAGTCTCACCAGCTTTGAGCAACACCAAACCTCATTGCTTATGTAGATTTATCACCCTCACTCTCCCACGGCTCATCTAACATTCCACGGTGGGACAGAGCTCGGACCTCCGTGCCCCAGACCGTCATCTCTCTCCTTTTCACGTCAACTCTGGCCGCTTTTAATCTCTTCTCTGTCACTCGTCCTCTAATTTTCCGTCTTTCATCATCATCATCATCATCTCAGGATTGCCTGTCACTGCTTCATCCTTCTGTCGCCTCGTCACAGAGCGGCAAAGCAGGCACATCTCGGGGCCCCTGGTGGCCTTTTTGCTGCTGTGACAAGATGGGAAAGGCGATACGTTTGGATGAGTCTGTCAGATGCACAATACGGAGGAGACAACAGAGCTAAATGCCAATTTAAAAACTATGATTATCCATACATATACATATACACATATGTGCACAGTATACTATATATAGTATTTAATATAATATATATACACAGAGTATATATAATAGGTCAGGAAAAAACACAGAGGCTATATCATCCCTACAAGCCTGTTTCACAGGTTTCCCTTTTCCCCTGACGAGCAGGGAAATCTGCGAAACAGGCTTGTAGGGATGATATAGCCTCTGTGTTTTTCCTGACCTAACGTATATTCCGCTCCACCCCGGTATTGAGCACAGTATAACGGATAAACCACAGAAACCTTGACTATATATATATATATATATATATATATATATATATATATATATATATATATATATATATATATATATATATATATATATATATGTATGTATGTGTGGGGAAAAAAATCACAAGACTATTTCATCTCTACAGGCCTGTTTCATGAGGGGTTTCCTCAATCCTCAGGAGATTCTCCTGAGGATTGAGGAAACCCCTCATGAAACAGGCCTGTAGAGATGAAATAGTCTTGTGATTTTTTCCCCCACACATACATATTACGCTCTACCACGGTATCGAGCACTATTTACCTTCTCATTCAATGTGTTTTCTTTATTTTCATGACTATTTACAAACCCCGTTTCCATATGAGTTGGGGAATTGTGTTAGATGTAGATATAAACGGAATACAATGATTTGCAAATCCTTTTCAACCCATATTCAATTGAATGCACTACAAAGACAACATATTTGATGTTCAAACTCATAAACTTTTTCTTTTTTTTTGCCAATAATAATTAACTTAGAATTTCATGGCTGCAACACGTGCCAAAGTAGTTGGGAAAGGGCATGTTCACCACTGTGTTACATGGCCTTTCCTTTTAACAACACTCAATAAGCGATTGGGAACTGAGGAAACCAATTGTTGAAGCTTTGAAAGTGGAATTCTTTCCCATTCTTGTTTTATGTAGAGCTTCAGTCGTTCAACAGTCCGGGGGTCTCCGTTGTGGTATTTTAGGCTTCATAATGCGCCACACATTTTCAATGGGAGACAGGTCTGGACTGCAGGCGGGCCAGGAAAGTACCCGCACTCTTTTTTTACGAAGCCACGCTGTTGTAACACGTGCTGAATGTGGCTTGGCATTGTCTTGCTGAAATAAGCAGGGGCGTCCATGAAAAAGACGGCGCTTAGATGGCAGCATATGTTGCTCCAAAACCTGTATGTACCTTTCAGCGTTAATGGTGCCTTCACAGATGTGTAAGTTACCCATGTCTTGGGCACTAATGCACCCCCATACCATCACACATGCTGGCTTTTCAACTTTGCGTCGATAACAGTCTGGATGGTTCGCTTCCCCTTTGGTCCGGATGACACGATGTCGAATATTTCCAAAAACAATTTGAAATGTGGACTCGTCAGACCACAGAACACTTTTCCACTTTGCATGAGTCCATCTTAGATGAGCTCAGGCCCAGAGAAGCCGGCGGCGTTTCTGGGTGTTGTTGATAAATGGCTTTCACTTTGCATAGGAGAGTTTTAACTTGCACTTACAGATGTAGCGACCGACTGTAGTTACTGACAGTGGGTTTCTGAAGTGTTCCTGAGCCCATGTGGTGATATCCTTTAGAGATTGATGTCGGTTTTTGATACTGTGCCGTCTGAGGGATCGAAGAAAGTTTCTCGTGCGCACGAGATACATGTCTTAAAAAAAAAAAAAAATTATGAAAAAAAACATTTCCCCCCCAAAAAACAACAACAACAAAATTATCCAAAAAAATATTTCCCCCATGTCCCTTTAGGGCAGGGGTCACCAACCTTTTCGAAACCAAGAGCTACTTCTTGGGTACTGATTAATGCGAAGGGCTACCAGTTTGATACACACTTAAATAAATTGCCAAAAATAGCCAATATGCTCAATTTACCTTTAACTCTATGTTATTATTAATAATGAATGATATTTACACTTAATTGAACGGTTTAAAAGAGGAGAAAACACGAAAAAAATGACAACTAAATTTTGAAACATAGTTTATCTTCAATTTCGACTCTTTAAAATTCAAAATTCGACCGAAAAAAAGAAGTGAAAAACTAGCTAATTCGAATCTTTTTGAAAAAATTAAAAAAATAATTTATGGAACATCATTAGTAATTTTTCCTGATTAAGATTCATTTTAGAATTTTGATGACATATTTTAAATAGGTTAAAATCCAATCTGCACTTTGTTAGAATATATAACAAATTGGACCAAGCTATATTTCTA
>NC_084755.1:36894760-36897260 GCF_033978785.1 Entelurus aequoreus | reverse complement strand
GTAAATATAAAAAAAGCTAGTTATGAAAAATTTGTTGGAATTTCACAAGAAAAAGGTCACAATTTCATAAGAAAAACTTAGAATTTTGGCAGTATTATAATAGAAGTCATAATTTTACTCAACGCAAGTCGAAATTTTACAAGAAAAACTGAACATTTGTGCAATATTATGATAAAAGTTGGAATTTTACTCATTAACAGTCGCAATTTTAGAAGAAAAGCTCAAAATGTTGGCAGTTTTATGAAAAGAGTCATCATTTTACTCAACAAAAGTCACAAGTTGATAAGAAAACTGTAAAATGTTGGCAATATTATAATAATAATCGGAATTTCACCTTGCAAAATTAAGACAAAAGTCATCATTTTACACAAAAAATATCACTATTTTACAAGAACAACAGAAAATTGGCAATATTGTGATAACAGTCAGAATTTTATATAACAAATGTCACCATTTTGTATTAAAAAGTAATAATTTTACATGAAAAACGTAATCATTTTACAAGAAAATATTGCAATATTACAGAAACAGAAAAAATATGAGAAATTGTTCTCAATTTTTTAAGAAAAATGTCGACACATTGTGAGAAAAAGACTGCTTTTAGTTTGTTTTTTTAAATTTTTGGTTTATAATTGTTTTTTAATCTTCATTATTTACTTCAAGTTATTACAGTACATCTCTATATATATATGTATTTATTTATTTAAATTAATTTTGGCCAAAGGGGGCGCATCTAAATTTCTTACACACACTTATTGGCCAGAGGTGGAGCACTTCAAAAAAAATTCACACACCTGTTATTTCATATGTTGACCAGAGGAGGAGCACTTTTAAAACCGACACACACTCAGTTTAAAAAAATCCCTCCTTTTTGGCACCACCCTAATTTTGATAGATTGCACCACCAGGGGGTGCAAATGAGACATTCTCTATTAGATGCAATGGTTTTCCGTATTGGGACCATGATTTATGTCCTCACTTGTTCACACCTCCTCATATGGAAGATACTTTTCCTTGTTGTCTCAAGAAGGATGGAAATACAAGAACACACACACACATTGTTGTATGTGTTACGTTCTTGAGACCACCGAATAATAATATCTTTAGGACCACTCTTTCTAGATATATGAAGATTTGTATTTACAACATTGATAATACATACAAACTATTTAAATATAAAAAAGCTAGTTATGAAAAATTTGTTGGAATTTCACAAGAAAAAGGTCACAATTTCATAAGGAAAACTTTGAATTTTGGCAGTATTATAATAGAAGTCGTAATTTTACTCAACGCAAGTCGAAATTTGACAAGAAAAACTGAATATTTGTGCAATATTATGATAAAAGTTGGAATTTTACTCATTAACAGTCGCAATTTTAGAAGAAAAGCTCAAAATGTTGGCAATTTTATGAAAAGAGTCATCATTTTACTCGACAAAAGTCACAAGTTGATAAGAAAACTGTAAAATTTTGGCAATATTATAATAATAATCGGAATTTCACCTTGCAAAATTATGACAAAAGTCATAATTTTACTCAAAAAATTGGCAAGTTTGTGATAACAGTCAGAATTTGATACAACACGTCACCATTTTGCATTAAAAAGTAATAATTTTACATGAAAAACCCAATCATTTTACGAGAAAATATTGCAATATTACAGAAACAGAAAGAATGAGAAATATTTCCCAATTTTACAAGAAAAACGTCGACACATATTGAGAAAAAGACTGCTTTTAGTTATTTTTGTAAAAAAATTTGGTATGTAATTGTTCTTTAATCTTCATTATTTACTTCAAGTTATATCTCTATATACATATGTATTTATTTATTTAAATTCATTTTGGCCAACGGGGGCGCATTTAAATTTCTTACACACACTTATTACATATGTTGGCCAGAGGGGGAGTACTTGAAAAAAAATGTTTCACACACTTGTTATTTCATATGTTGACCACAGGGGGAGCACTTTTAAAACCGACACACACTCAGTTAAAAAAAATCCCTCCTTTTTGGCACCACCCTAATTTTGATAGATTGCACCACCAGGGTGTGCAAATGAGACATTCTCTATTAGATGCAATGGTTTTCCGTATTGGGACCATGATTTATGTCCTCACTTGTTCACACCTCCTCATATGGAAGATACTTTTCCTTGTTGATGTCTCAAGAAGGATGGAAATACAAGAACACACACACACAAACACACACACATTTTTGTATTTGTTATGTTCTTGAGACCACCGAATAATAATCTCTTTAGGACCACTCTTTCTAGATGTATAAAGATTTGTATTTACATAATTAATAATATATACAAACTATGTAAATATAAAAAAATCTAGTTGTGAAATATGTGTTAGAATTTCACAAGAAAAAGGTCACAATTTCATAAGAAAAACTTAGAATTTTGGCAGTATTATAATAGAAGTCGTAATTTTACTCAACGCAAGTCGAAATTTGACAAGAAAAACTGAACATTTGTGGAATTTTACTCATTA
>NC_084755.1:36872260-36889760 GCF_033978785.1 Entelurus aequoreus | reverse complement strand
AGGGAACATTGGGAATTGCCCATCCCCTGCATGAATTATATATTTTTTTCATACAGTGTTGATGTGGAAATGGTTGCTTCGGCAATTTGTGGGTGTGGCACCGGCCGGAGATGTTGACATGCGGAGTTTCAAGCACTCTTCACTCTCTAGCGGGTGACTTTTCAAATGATGCTACACATTAGCAGTGCTGCTACTTTTTGTAGCTACGCTTTTGCCGCATACTTGACATATTACGGTTGTCTGTTCGACATCTTCCCGCTTGAAGCCAAACCACCGCCAGACGATGGACCCCCTGCTGTTTTTTCTTGGGAATTAATTCTTCCTTCATTTGTTACCAGATTCGCACCTTCTTTCTCTCGTATTACCACTCCGCTAGCATCACAGCTAACGTTACCCATGCCGCTACCTCTCTGCTCGGCGAGAGCGTATGACGTCGCACGCGTGACGTATGTAAGAAGGTGCGCTTGTTTTATGTCTCTGTGAGAAGGGGAGACAAGAAAGAGTGAGAAGAGTCTGTAGTGTAATGCCCTCTGTGGGGGGGGGGGGCGTGGCCTGCGGGCCTGTGGCGAAGCGGGGTGTGTCAGGACCGGCTTCGAGATCAGCGGCAGGTGCGTAGATGACACAGCTGTGAGTGTTTGTCTGATCACCTGTCGCTCTGTTAAAGGCAGCGGTAGGGAAGGAGAGGGGAGAGTTGTTGTTGGTGATGGCGGTTGGTGACCATTTATGTGCTCGAGCGAGAAGGAGACGGGCAGAGAATGACTGGAAAAGGTCCTAACGAACATTTATTGAAAAATAAATTATTGTTCGCCAAGATGAACGCAGCTGTCATGTCCGTCATTGGTGGTCCAAGGAACCCGGAGGAAGAGGTCCTCCACACCCGCAGCTAAAAGCAACTGCGTGAGAACGTATACTCGAATACCACGATATAGTCATTTTCTATATCGCACAGAGACAAACTCGCGATATATCGAGTATATTCCATATATCGCCCAGCCCTAAATCTCCCCATTGTCCACTATGTCGGGTCCTACTAAGCACAAACTGTACCCGAGGTGGTCCGAGTTCTTCTCATTGGTGGAAATGTCTCTTTTTCGTTCAATAATAAAGCTTAATTTCGAGCCTTTCAGCTAATGTACGAACCACGAGCTATGTTGGGAGTGGCACAGATACCATGGACCATTCAGACCTTTCTGCAATCCTTCCGACCAACAAATAGCAACAACTCCGCAGAGACCACGGCTGACTTTGGGTGCCTCACAAAAATCAATCTTATCCTCCCCTATTTCACAGTGAATTGTTTCTTTTCCCAACGGGCACCTTTGTGCTAAAAGGTCACAAAAGGTAATAATAAACGCTTGGCTGTGTGGCCACACAAACTAAGTACTGTTCACTATCGATCCGCCAGTGTAGGGCTATGTCATTGAAGTAGATAACACTACAACCACCTAATGTCGACACACTTTAAAATGGAGGTCACCTTTGTTACCCGAGTGATTGGAAGATCTTGTCTGGGTTAATGTTACCATTAACTACCATTCATGCCGTAATCACAGGCAGGGTGTTTATTCACCCAAAGCACTAATAGGAGGATATCGGAGTGAGGCTGTTATTTACCAAATAGGAAAATTAGTTATAGATAACAAATTGTACTTTTCATAATCATTTGGAGAATTTGGGAAAGTATTTTTTGTAAATATGTTTTAAATGTTATTAGTTATTTATATGAACGGCATATTTGAACCGTTCTAACATGAATACTGGAGTGCAGACACAAAATGAAATGAAAATCGTGACGCAATGTTTGAGGAACACTCGAATAAGGTGTCTTGTAAATATGACATATTGATAGTACAGAAAGAAACTTAAAGGCCTACTGAAATGAAATGTTCTTATTTAAACGGGGATAGCAGATCCATTCAATGTGTCATACTTGATCATTTCGCGATATTGCCATATTTTTGCTGAAAGGATTTAGTAGAGAACATCGACGATAAAGTTCGCAACTTTTGGTCGCTGATCAAAAAAAGCCTTGCCTGTACCGGAAGTAGCGTGACGTCACAGGTTGAAAGGCTCCTCACATGTGCACATTGTTTACACCAGCAGCGAGAGCGATTCGGACCGAGAAAGCGACGATTACCCCATTAATTTGAGCGAGGATGAAAGATTTGTGGATGAGGAACGTGAGAGTGAAGGACTAGAGTGCAGTGCAGGACGTATCTTTTTTCGCTCTGACCGTAACTTAGGTACAAGCTGGCTCATTGGATTCCACACTTTCTCCTTTTTCTATTGTGGATCACGGATTTGTATTTTAAACCACCTCGGATACTATATCCTCTTGAAAATGAGAGTCGAGAACGCGAAATGGACATTCACAGTGACTTTTATCTCCACGACAATACATCGGCGAAGCACTTTAGCTACGGAGCTAACGTGATAGCATCGGTCTCAAATGCAGATAGAAACAAAATAAATCTGCACATTGTTTACACCAGCAGCGAGAGAGATTCGGACCGAGAAAGCGACGATTACCCCATTAATTTGGGCCAGGATGAAAGATTTGTGGATGAGGAACGTGAGAGTGAAGGACTAGAGTGCAGTGCAGGACGTATCTTTTTTCGCTCTGACCGTAACTTAGGTACAAACTGGCTCATTGGATTCCACACACTCTCCTTTTTCTATTGTGGATCACGGATTTGTATTTCAAACCACCTCGGATACTATATCCTCTTGAAAATGAGAGTCGAGAACGCGAATAGGACATTCACAGTGACTTTTATCTCCACGACAATACATCGGCGAAGCACTTTAGCTACGGAGCTAACGTGATAGCACCGTGCTTAAATGCAGATAGAAACAAAAGAAATAAGCCCCTGACGAAGGATAGACAGAAGATCAACAATACTACCAAACACTGGACCTGTATCCACACGGTTAATACTGTACCGCCTGGCGAAGCCTAGAAATGCTGTTGCTAACGACGCCATTGAAGCTAACTTAGCTACGGGACCTCAACAGAGCTATGCTAAAAACATTAGCTCTCCACCTACGTCATCAGACTGCGTGGTCGGTAGTAGTGGGTTTCAGTAGGCCCTTAAAAAAAAAAGGTTAAAGGAACACCATTTTAATCAGGCTATTTCTAAACATTTCAAACTCTTCTGAGGCTCCTAGTTTTATTAACTATTAAGTACATTTTGTCATGGCGTGGGGGTTTTCGCATCTTACTGCGAGGATTGTTCTCCCGGGACGCAAACTGACTTTTCCGGACAACGGTAGCAGGTAGGAACATATTTAATTTACCAAAACTCAAAAGGGTACAAAAAAAAAACAGAAAACAACCCGAAGGCGAGCGTGCCTAACGCACGCGAAAGCTAAGGCAAAAAACTTAGGACATGAAACATGAACTAACACTTAGCGCAGGGGTCACCAACCTTTTTGAAAGCAAGAGCTACTTCTTGGGTACTGATTAATGCGAAGGGCTACCAGTTTGATACACACTTAAATAAATTTCCAGAAATAGCCAATTTGCTCAATTTACCTTTAACTCTATGTTGTTATTAATAATTAATGATATTTACACTTAATTGAACGGTTTAAAAGAAGAGAAAACACGAAAAAAATGACAATTACATATAGAAACATCGTTTATCTTCAATTTCGACACTTTAAAATTCAAAATTAAACCGAAAAAAAGAAGAGAAAAACTAGCTAATTCGAATCTTTTTGAAAAAATTAAAAAAAGAATTTATGGAACATCATTAGTAATTTTTCCTGATTAAGATTAATGTTAGAATTTTGATGACATGTTTTAAATTGGTTAAAATCCAATCTACACTAGAATATATAACAAATTGGACCAAGCTATATTTCTAACAAAGACAAATCATTATTTCTTCTAGATTTTCCAGAGCAAAAATTGTAAAAGAAATTCAAAAGACTTTGAAATAAGATTTAAATTTGATTCTACAGATTTTCTGGATTTGCCAGAATATTTTTATTTTATTTTAATCATAATAAGTTTGAAGAAATATTTCACAAATATTATTTGTCGAAAAAACAGAAGCTAAAATGAAAAAATAAATTAAAATGTATTTATTATTATTTACAATAAAAAAAAAAAATTACTTGAACATTGATTTAAATTGTCAGGAAAGAAGAGGAAGGAATATAACAGGTAAAAAGGTATATGTGTTTAAAAATCCTAAAATCATTTTTAAGGTTGTATTTTTTCTCTAAAATTGTCTTTCTGAAAGTTATAAGAAGCAAAGTAATACAATTAATAAATTCATTTAAACAAAAGAAGACCAAGTCTTTAAAATATTTTCTTGGATTTTCAAATTCTATTTGAGTTTTGTCTCTCTTAGAATTAAAAATGTCGGGCAAAGCGAGACCAGCTTGTTAGTAAATAAATACAATTTAAAAAATAGAGGCAGCTCACTGGTAAGTGCTGCTATTTGAGCTCTTTTTAGAACAGGCCAGCGGGCTACTCATCTGGTCCTTACGGGCTACCTGGTGCCCGCGGGCACCACGTTGGTGACCCCTGACTTAGCGTATACTATGGACAGGGCAAAACAAAAACTTGCTATCTGTGGCATGAATAAACAAAACTTACTTGGCATGGCATGACGCAAGAAAAGAGCATGAAACAATCGCATGAATATAAGCATGAACTATGGCATGGAAAGAACAATGTCGCCGGGCCGACAGGCTTAAATAATAATCTCTTGATTAGAGCAGGTGTGTGTCCCGAACACATCAGGCAGGTGAAACTAATAAGTCGTCATGGAAACTAAAACAAACAAGGGTGCACAAAAACAGGAACTATGGAGTCTAAAACAAACAGAAAATAACAAAAAACAGGATCCAGACCACAGATCATGACACATTTTTTATTATTGGTATTTGTATTTTTTTAAATGTTTTATTTTTATATACAGTACAGGCCAAAAGTTTGGACACACCTTCTCATTTCAATGTGTTTTCTTTATTTTCAAGACTATATAATATAAAGACAATATAACATACATCCATAAATGTGGATGCACATGCAAAAGTGCAATATATTTATCTGTACAGTAATCTATTTATTCATATCTGCACCTTATTGCTCTTTTTATCCTGCACTACCACGAGCTAATGCAACGAAATGTCGTTCTTATCTGTACTGTAAAGTTCAAATTTAAATGACAATAAAAGGAAGTCCAAGTCTAAGTCTAAAGTCTAAGTCTATTTACATTGCAGATTGTCACTGAAGGCATCAAAACGATGACACCTGTGAATTGAAAACCATTTCAGGTGACTACCTCTTGAAGCTCATGGAGAGAATGCCAAGAGTGTGCAAAACAGTAATCAGAGCAAAGGGTGGCTATTTTGAAGAAACTAGAATATAAAACATGTTTTTAGTTATTTCACCTTTTTTTGTTAAGTATATAACTCCATGTGTTCATTCATAGTTTTGATGTGACAATCTACAATGTAAATAGTCATGAAAATAAAGAAAACATTGCATTGAATGAGAAAGTGTGTCCAAAATGTTGGCCTGTACTGTATATATATATATTTTAAAATATTTTCTTACACAATTTTTGAAGGATTCTTTTTTTTTTGTAATTCTTTAATCTGCGGTGTGGAATGCCATGTAAAATGTCGAGCACTTTGTGTTGCAATTTGCCTGTGTATGGATCGTTCTACATCAATAACGTTTTGATTGATAATAAATCAAATCAAATCAACTATATTTATAAAGCACATTTAAAATTTACCACAGGGGTAGCCAAAGTGCTGTACAAAGGGCAGGTTAAAAGATAATACGAGAACCGAGCAAACACAACACAACACAGACAGAACACGATAAAAAATAAATAAATAAAATATAAAAACAGGTTCACAGCGGGTGTATTATGGGGCGCCATTGCAGGATGGATATCACTCAGTGTTAAATAAATAAATAAAAGTATGTTTTTAAGAGAGATTTAAAAACAGGAAGAAAGGAGGCTTGTCCAACACTCAGAGGTAGGTCGTTCCAGAGCTTGGGAGCAGCAGCGGCGAAAGCTCTGTCACCTCTAAGCTTCAGCCTTGTGTCCGGGACCGTCAGTAGCAGCTGATCGGCTGATCTTAGCGATCGGGTGGGGCAGTAAGGCTGAAGGAGGTCGGAGAGATATGTTGGCGCGAGGTTGTTTAGACATTTAAAAACAAAGGAGTTTAAAATTGATTCGGTAACGCACAGGGAGCCAGTGAAGGGACGCTAATATAGGGGTGATGTGCTCACGTCTAAGAGCATGATTAGATTCTAATGGACGTCTATAGATTATTTGGTAACACTTTAGTATGGGGAACATATTCTAAGTAACAAAGACTTAATTAAGAGTTATTTGGACACTAGGGGATCATATTGTAAGTCAGTGTTTTTCAACCACTGTGCGATACAGTCTGGTGTGCCGTGGGAGATTGTCTAATTTCACCTATTTGGGTTAAAAATATTTTTTGCAAACCAGTAATTATAGTCTGCAAATGATGTGTTGTTGTAGAGTGTCGGTGTTGTCTAGAGTTCGGCAGAGTAACCGTGTAATACTCTTCCATATCAGTAGGTGGCAGCCGGTAGCTAATTGCTTTGTAGATGTCGGAAACAGCGGGAGGCAGGGTGCAGGTAAAAAAAGTGTCTAATGCTTAAACCAAAAATAAACAAAAAGGTGAGTGCCCCTAAGAAAAGGCATTGAAAGTTAGGGAAGGCTATGCAGAATGAAACTAAAACTGAACTGGCTGCAAAGTAAACAAAAACAGAATGCTGGACGACAGCAAAGACTTACTGTGAAGCAAAAGACGGCGTCCACAAAGTACATCCGAACATGACATGACAATCAACAATGTCCCCGCAAAGAAGGATTAAAACAACCGAAAAATTCTCGATTGCTAAAACTAAAGTAGATGCGGGAAATTACGCTCAAGGGGAAGACATGAAACTGCTACAGGAAAATACCAAAAAAAGAGAAAAAGCCACCAAAATAGGAGCGCCAAACAAGAACTAAAACACTACACACAGGAAAACAGCAAAAAAAACTCCAAGTAAGTCAGGGTGTGATGTGACAGGTGGTGACCGTACACCTACTTTGAGACAAGAGCTATAGTGATGCATGCTTGGTTATGCTTTAAAGTCATATCCAAAAATCGCGACAACGACTTTTTACTGTCAACTGAGTTTTGTTTTTTTAAGGATGTCTGCTGGTGGTGTGCCTCTAGATTTTTTCAACGCTAAAAATGTGCCTTGGCTCAAAAAAGGTTGAAAAACACTGTTGTAAGTAACAAAGACTTAATTTAGAGTTATTTGGTTAGGGTTGTTGTATAATAAGGCCATGTAGAATAAGGCATTAATAAGTACTTAATAACTAATTAAAGGCCTACTGAAATGATTTTTTTTTATTTAAACGGGGATAGCAGATCCATTCTATGTGTCATACTTGATCATTTTGCGATATTGCCATATTTTTGCTGGAAGGATTTAGTAGAGAACATCGATGATAAAGTTCGCAACTTTTGGTCGCTGATAAAAAAAAGCCTTGCCTGTACCGGAAGTAGCGTGACGTCACAGGTTGAAAGGCTCCTCACATCTGCACATTGTTTACACCAGCAGCGAGAGCGATTCGGACCGAGAAAGCGACGATTACCCCATTAATTTGAGCGAGGATAAAAGATTTGTGGATGAGGAACGTGAGAGTGAAGGACTAGAGTGCAGGGCAGGACGTATCTTTTAGGTACAAGCTGGTTCATTGGATTCCACACTTTCTCCTTTTTCTATTGTGGATCACGGATTTGTATTTTAAACCACCTCGGATACTATATCCTCTTGAAAATGAGAGTTGAGAACGCGAATAGGACATTCACAGTGACTTTTATCTCCACGACAATACATCGGCGAAACACTTTAGCTACGGAGCTAACGTGATAGCATCGGTCTCAAATGCAGATAGAAACAAAAGAAATAAACCCCTGACTGGAAGGATAGACAGAAGATCAACAATACTATTAAACCATGGACATGTTAATGCTTTCCAGCTTGGTGAAGCTTAAAAATGCTGTTGCTAACGACGCCATTGAAGCTAACTTAGCAACGGGACCTCACAGAGCTATGATACAAACATTAGTGCTCCACCTACGCCAGCCAGCCCTCATCTGCTCATCAACACCCGTGCTCACCTGCGTTCCAGCGATCGACGGAAGGACGAAAGACTTCACCCGATCATCCGTGCGGTCGGCGGCTAGCGGCGGCTAGCGGCAGCTAGCGTCGGCTAGCGGCAGCTAGCGTCGGCTAGCGTCAGCTAGCGCGTCTGCTATCCAAGTCAAAGTCCTCCTGGTTGTGTTGCTGTAGTCCGCCGCTAATACACCGATCCCACCCACAACTTTCTTCTTTGCAGTCTTCATTGTTCATTAAGCAAATTGCAAAATATTCACCCACACAGATGTCCAGAATACTGTGGAATTTTGAGATGAAAACAGAGCCTTTTTGTATTGGATTCAATGGTGTCCGAATACTTCCTTTTAACTCTTGACGTCATGCGCATACGTCATCATACATAGACGTTTTCAACCGGAAGTTTAGCGGGAAATTTAAAATTGCACTTTCTAAGTTAACCCGGCCGTATCGGCATGTGTTGCAATGTTAAGATTTCATCATTGATATATAAACTATCAGACTGCGTGGTCGCTAGTAGTGGCTTTCAGTAGGCCTTTAAGAGCCAATATGTTACTAATTTGCATGTTAATAAGCAAGTAATTAATGGTGAATATGTTCCCCATACTAAAGTGTTACCGATTATTTGTATTTGCCATGCAATAAGGATCGTTCCATTTTAATTGGAATCTTCCGAGCCCAATAATAAAACATACAGAGCAACGTAGCAACCAGTAAGGCTGCTTTTGTACGCTCGTTCCACCGCACTTGGTATCGATTGTGTCCAAAAATGGGAGCAGAGCAGCACGGCGGCTGACAGCACTACTGGCGAGCGACGACGTTTTGTGTCTGCAACCTGCCTCCATGGCGGCTTTGTGCTCAAGCCTATTAAGGAGAAGAAGGCATCAGTCAAAGTGAAAGAAGGGCCGGTAACTTCATAAGGGCCCGTCAGGTTGTGTCACAGTCTTCACCTTTCCACTGCTGCAACCAAAAGGGACATTGAGGACTGACAAAGTGAAGACAGCTGAAGACTCAGACGGTCTTTTGGAGCCCTGCGCTCTGCTTTCATCAGTAGCAAATACAATCTTACATGTTTCGCCTTGGCTGCCATTAAAGCGTAACAAAGCCTGATTAAAGCGTGAGGGTCCTAATGGATGGTGGGAAAGCTTGTAGTGAAGCGGGACATGCGGCAAGTTCGCCAAAATTTTTTAAACGGTTTAAAGAAATTCGGCGCTCTGTCAAGGATGGAATGAAGCGCCGAGAGCGTAACAAAGCCTGACAAAGCGTAGGTAAGCTTAACAGATCTTGGTTCAAAGCGCGGACCCCAGTCTACAACTACAAATAGGAAGTGACTGTGATATTGACTAGTGACATTGAATATAAAAAATAAAAAAAATGCCTTTTATTGTCAACTAGCATAAGAAATGAGAGATAGATATTTATTAAGATGACAAAAAAATAAAAGAAATGAAGATATAAAAACATAATAAATAATAAATAAAAAAACATAATGTAACAAAAAAAAGGAGGAATTGAAAAAATAAATGAATATAAAACATAATAAATAATAAATAATAAACATAATATAACGAAAAAAGAAGAGGAATTGAAAAAATAAATGAATATAAAACATAATAAATAATAAACATAATATAATGAAAAAAAAAGAGAAATTGAAAAAATAAATGAATATAAAACATAATAAATAATAAACATAATATAACGGAAAAAAAAGAGGAATTGAAAAAACAAATGAATATAAAACACAATAAATAATAAACATAATATAACGGAAAAAAAAGAGAAATTGAAAATACAAATGAATATAAAACATAATAAATAATAAATAATAAACATAATATAACGGGGAAAAAAAGAGAAATTGAAAAAATAAATGAATATAAAACATAATAAATAATAAATAATAAACATAATATAACGAAAAAAGAAGAGAAATTGAAAAAATAAACATAATATAACGGAAAAAAAAGATGAATTGAAAAAACAAATGAATATAAAACATAATAAATAATAAATAATAAACATAATATCACGAAAAAAGAAGAGAAATTGAAAAAAATAAATGAATATAAAACATAATAAATAATAAATAATAAACATAATATAACGAAAAAAGAAGAGAAATTGAAAAAATAAACATAATATAACGGAAAAAAAAGATGAATTGAAAAAACAAATGAATATAAAACATAATAAATAATAAATAATAAACATAATATAACGAAAAAAAAGAGAAATTGAAAAAACAAATGAATATAAAACACAATAAATAATAAACATAATATAATGAAAAAAAAAGAGAAATTTAAAAAACAAATGAATATAAAACATAATAAATAATAAATAATAAACATAATATAACGAAAAAAAAGAGAAATTGAAAAAACAAATGAATATAAAACACAATAAATAATAAACATAATATAATGAAAAAAAAAGAGAAATTTAAAAAACAAATGAATATAAAACATAATAAATAATAAATAATAAACATAATATAACGGAAAAAAAGAGAAATTAAAAAAATAAATGAATATAAAACATAATAAATAATAAATAATAAACATAATATAACGAGAAAAAAAAGAGAAATTGAAAAAATAAATGAATATAAAACATAATAGATAATAAATAATAAACATAATATAACAGAAAAAAATGAGAAATTGAACAAATAAATGAATATAAAAAATGTGTGGAAAACAGTATACTGAGTTTTTCACATTTTTTTTACTTATTTGTTTATCATATTTCTCTTTTTTATTATATTATGTGTTTTATCCTGTATATAATAAAACAAAAAGAGAAATCAAATAAATAGATAAATCTAAAAAAATGTGGGGAAAACTTAGTATACTGAGTTTTTCACTTTTTTTTAACTTATTTGTTTATCATATTTCTCTTTTTTATTATATTATGTGTGCACACGCAATTTATTCATCAAATTCACAAAATAATAATCACAGCATCTTCCAAATTGCACATAATTACATAACAATATCACATTTCAAAGTCATTATTACAAATTAATGTTCATAACGTTCATGACACGTTAATTCCAATGCACAACAGAGCTTGATAATCGTGTCAGAGCCTGATTTAAAGCGTCAGGATCGCATCAAAGCATAATAAAGTTCAATAAAGCGTAATAAAACGTATCAAAGCGTGATTTAAAGCGTATCAAAGCGGCATCAAATCGTGAGGAACGGTAATTCGTCCCCCCAAAGCGGCAACTAATTTGTATCAGAGCGTATCAAAGCATAACATTACTTCGGAGATCGGGATATTCGTGGAAAAATTGACAAAAATGACGGCGCTTTGCTCGCCGCTTTAAAGCGCGGCAAACGCCGTTGGTGTGAACCAGGCATAAGCCATTGGGTCACTCACCTCCATTGTTGGGACTAAAGCAGGGGTGTCCAAACTTTTTCCACTGAGGGCTGCACACTGAAAAATCAAAGCAAGCGGGGGCCATTTTGATATTTTTTTATTTTAAAAACCAATACAATATATGTATAAAAAATATACATTTAGGCATCCACTCAGGCTTGATCCCAGGGACCTCAAAGGGTTTTGTTAAAAAAAAAATTAAAAAAAATGTGTCATTATTCTGTATTATTATTTTTATTATTATTCAAGTTTTAAATCCATAGATCAACATTAGGTCTATCTGTCAATATAACGTTTTTAAAGATTTAAGTCGTATGTGCTTTTTGTCAAAGAAAACCCTGTTTTTTTATGGAAAAAACACAAAATATGCAATATTTTCACTAGAGATGTCCGATAATATCGGTCTGCCGATATTATCGGCCGATAAATACGTTAAAATGTAATATCGGAAATTATCGGTATCGTTTTTTTTATTATCCGTATCGGTTTTTATTTTATTTTATTTATTTTTTTTATTAAATCCACATAAAAAACACAAGATACACTTACAACTAGTGCACCAACCCAAAAAACCTCCCTCCCCCATTTACACTCATTCACACAAAAGGGTTGTTTCTTTCTGTTATTAATATTCTGGTTCCTACATTATATATCAATATATATCAATACAGTCTGCAAGGGATACAGTCCGTAAGCACACATGATTGTGCGTGCTGCTGGTCCACTAATAGTACTAACCTTTAACAGTTAATTTTACAAATTTTCATTAATTAGTAGTTTCTATGTAACTGTTTTTATATTGTTTTACTTTCTTTTTTATTCAAGAAAATGTTTTTAATTTATTTATCTTATTTTATTTGATTAATTTTTTAAAAAAGTACCTTATCTTCACCATACCTGGTTGTCCAAATTAGGCATAATAATGTGTTAATTCCACGACTGTATATATCGGTTGATATCGGTATCGGTAATTAAAGAGTTGGACAATATCTGCATATCGGATATCGGCAAAAAGCCATTATCGGACATCCCTAATTTTCACCCAATAACATTTTTAAGTGGAATATTTGAGATTATATAATAATTGGAGCCTTAAAAAGGTCAATAACTCATAACACCATTGATTTTAATTCATTATTATTTTTTGAGCGATGACACTTAAAAACAAATCACACTCTCTCTGTCCAATCCCCTCTTGTCCCCACAATTCCCCCCTCTGTCTTCCTTTTTCTCTCTTTCTATCCCCTCCTGCTCCGGCCCGGCTGCACCAAATGATAATATAAATACATTTAATAAAGTCAAAATACAAGTAAGGCAACAAGAGAAGTATCCTACACTTCTCTTTTGTAAAGTAAATCTGAACAGCCGATATGGGCATCTAGGGGCGGTATAGCTCGGTTGGTAGAGCGGCCGTGCCAGCAACTTGAGGGTTGCAGGTTCGATCCCCGCTTCCGCCATCCTAGTCACTGCCGTTGTGTCCTTGGGCAAGACACTTTACTCACCTGCTCCCAGTGCCACCCACACTGGTTTGAATGTAACTTAGATATTGGGTTTCACTATGTAAAGCGCTTTGAGTCACTTGAGAAAAAGCGCTATATAAATGTAATTCACTTCACTTCACTTCACATCTACATCTGCTATATGATTTGCCCGAGAAGCTGGGCAGGACATTATTTAAAAAAAAAAAAAAAAAAATCACACAAAAATGATTGGGGAACCAAAAGGGTCCTACTCATTAAAGTGTTAAAAAATAAATTCTACATTTTTTTTTACTGTTTACTTTTAACACAATAATCTCGAGATCAACTTCAGATCTATCCGTCAATTATAAGTTGTATTTTTGTTTATGTTTTTTGTTTGTTCGTTTTAGGCCCTTCTTTAAAAAAAAAAAAAAAAAGACAGCTCAATTTTTTTATATGGCAAACACAAAATATGCAACATTTTCCCAAAAAAATATTTTAAAGTGCAATATTTAATGTGACGCAATTGGAGCCTTGAATAGGTCAATAATTCATAATAACATTGATTTTCATTCATTATTATTTTTTAAAGAAAGAAACAGCCTGCATGGCAGCTTTGTGTTATTAGAGTAAACATTGCAACATTTTCTTGTTACATTTCACCTCTTTGGTCTTTCATACCCCTTTTTATGTTTTTAATTTTTTTAATCGTATTTTAAAATGGGCCGTGGGGCCTTTAAAAAATGACATGCGGGCCGCAAATGGCCCCCGGGCCGCACTTTGGACATCCCTGGACGTTACAAAGTAACATGTTACTGTAACGCCGTTACTTTCGGTGGTAACTAGTAATCTAACGCGTAATTTTTCATATTCAGTAACTCAGTTACCGTTACTACATGATGCGTTACTGCGTTATTTTTTACGTTATTTTTTATGTAGTATCGGCTAGAAACTGAGAAGATCTGAGTGTGTTTTATTGGAGCGCTGCGGAAGAGGCGCGCTGCGCGCTGTCTGTGTGTGTGTGTGTGTGTGTGTGAGTGGGGGCGTGTCTGTGTTTACTAACAAGACATGGCGAAACCCGAAGCCGAGTTTCTTAACATGGAGATGTTCTCACTACTTTTCTTTTGTCGACCACAAAGAAAAGAACATTTTAGTTAAATGTAAGTTGTGTCTTGGCTCAAAGATCCTATCCTAGCAATTCAAATCAGCTGAAACAGCTACAAAAGCAACATGCTTCGACGAAGCTAGTAAAGAGAGACACACTTCACCTCCTAAGCAACAGCGGCTGGATTTAATGAGCTCAAATATACCTGTGTCTTGGCTCAAAGATCCCATCCTAACAATTCAAATCAGCTGAAACAGCTACAAAAGCAACATGCTTTGACGAAGCTAGTAAAGAGAGAGACACTTCACCTCCTAAGCAACAGCGGCTGGATTTAATGAGCTCAAATATACCTGTGTCTTGGCTCAAAAATCCCATCCTAGCAATTCAAATCAGCTGAAACAGCTACAAGTGCAACATGCTTCGACAAAGCTAGTAAAGAGAGACACACTTCACCTCCTAAGCAACAGCGGCTGGATTTAATGAGCTCAAATAAACCTACAAACGAGGCATAATGATGCAATATGTACATACAGCTAGCCTACATAGCAATTTAGCATCGATTAGCTTGCAGTCATGGATTGACCAAATATGTCTGAGAAGCACTCCAGCAAATCAATACATCAACAAAGCTCACCACAGCATAAAGCGTTTGGTGGACAAAACGAGACAAAGAAGGAGTGGCATAAAACACGTTTTTCTGTGGCAGTGTTGGGGAAAGTTGTACATGTAAAACAAACTGTGATGAGTTCAAGGATGGCTGAAATTAGTAGGACAAAACGGTACTTGCCAAATACTCTCATCGGTGAAGCATGTTTCATGTAAACAGTGGGATTTCTAACAATTAGGAAGGTTTGTGTTATGTTTTTTCTCTACCCCTACAGAAAATCTATTAAAACAAACAAACAAAAAAATGTCATCATCTTTTTCCATTTTCACACATCTCTGAAGGAGGTCCAGGGAGCCACTAGGGCGGCGCTAAAGAGCTGCGTTCTCCTCATGTGCCCTAGGGACCTTCATTTCTGCCTGCCTGCCCTCTCCTCTCACATCCTGTTCTTTTCTCTCCTTTCCAACAGCCAAGATGGCGATGAACAGCATCCTTAACGCTGACGACATCAAGAAAGCACTCGATGCATTCGCAGGTAAAGCAGCGTGTCGGGCTTTTGCCGTAAAAAAATAACGTGCTTGAGTACATAAAGAAATAGATTATTTTTAGGCCGGGGTCACGCTATTCAAAAGACGTGAACAGAGTTACCGTATTTTCCGGGCTAGATTTAAGCCACGCCCACCAAATTTTGGAAGAAAAATATTTTTACATATAGTAACCGCCATAGATTTATACCTGTACGAACAATTTTGCAAAATGTTTGTTTACATACCTTAAATGTTTCCAAACGGTGGCCTGTAATACGGCAGTAAAACGGCTGATCAAACAAAACAGAAGTCATCGTCATGGACCCATTCAGCTAAACCAGGGTTGTCAAACTCATTTTTAGCTCAGGGGCCGCATGGAGGAAAATCTGTGCACACACGAGCCGGACTATTAAAAATCATGGCATTAAAACTAAAAAATAAAGACAACTTCAGATTGTTTTCTTTGTTTTACTTTGGCCAAAAATAGAACAAAGACGTTCTGAAAATATTACAATAAAAATATAGAAAAAAATACCGGCGGCGGTAAAGTTTAGATCCATGAAGGAAAAAAGAAAGTGAATGAATAAATTTAAATGTAAATAAAAATTAGTTTTCTTTTGTATTATTAGTTTAAATGAATTAAGTAACGTTTATGACAAAACTTTTTCCAAAACACAATATAGAATGTGAGACATAACAGGACGAGGCATACATTTATCATTTGTTTTCAAAACGGTTACAAAAAAGTGGGACCCCGAAAATTTACTTTGGGACCCCATTTTTATGACTTGATGGCCCCATTTTGAAAATTCCGAGCGGCAACACTGACGGGGTATTGGTAGCGTGCAAAACAGCAGCAGGCGGCTGTGGCCTGCGGGCCGCTTCTAATACTAATCAAATTTCATCTCGGGGGGCCAAAGATAATTCCTTCTTCGGCCAGACTCCATAACTCCACGGTGACGTCTTGGTGAATTTGAGAAAATGAAAAAACCCAAAAAGGAATGCCATCGGTAGGTAATAATACCAACACAGGCACTTGTAAATGTGTTAGCATATTCGCTAACAAAGCTAACTTGATTACAAAGAAGAAATAATAAAAAAAATAAACAATACAATAGCACGTACAAAAATATGCATGACAACATGCCTACAGGCGTCACACATGGGGCGGTTTAGTAAGCATGAATAGTTTTAGTTCTATTGTAAAACTGTGGACGAATAAACTACAGTAGCACACCTTTTCAGTGTCTCTGTTGGTGTAATATGAAAACAACTTCTTGAATACAAAACATTATGTATAATATGTATATAATAAATATGTATATTATTATCATAGTTAAACATTTTTAACTTTTTCTCATTACATTTCGATTTGTTGTTGGTTTTTTTCTTACATTTTTTCTGCTGACAATACCATGCGGGCCAACAAAACTCAGTTTGTGGGCCGCAAACAGTGTTGGGACTAACTGTAACGCCGTTACTTTCGGCGGTAAATAGTAATCTAACACGTTATTTTTTTATATTCAGTAACTCAGTTACCGTTACTACATGATGCGTTACTACATAAAAAATAACGTAAAATAAGGCAGTATCAGCTAGAAACTGAGAAGATCTGAGTGTGTTTTATTGGAGCGCTGCGGAAGAGGCGACAAGGAGTGTGTATTTGTGTGTGTGGGAGGGGGCGTGTCTGTGTTTACTAACAAGACCTGGCGAAGCCCGAAGCCGAGTTTCTTAACATGGAGATATTCTCACTACTTTTCTTTTGTCGACCACAAAGAAAAGAACATTTTAGTTAAATGTAAGTTGTGTCCGTCAAAGATCCTATCCTAGCAATTAAAATCTGCTGAAACAGCTACAAAAGCAACATGCTTCGACGAAGCTAGTAAAAAGAGACACACTTCACCTCCTAAGCAACAGCGGCTGGATTTTAACGAGGCACTGCGCACTGAAGGTACACACACTCTGTCAATTCTCTTATATACGCTGTCATTCTAGACTTCTAGAGTGTTTGATTATCACATCACTCTAAATCAGGGATGTCCAAAGTGCGACCCGCAGGTCATTTTTTAACGGCCCCACGGCACATTCTAAAAATACGATAAAAATAAATAAAAACATAACAAGTAGTATAAAAGAGTAAACAGGTGACAATAAAATGTTGCTATGTTGACTCTAATAACACTAAGCTGTCATGCAGGCTGTTTCTTTCTTTAAAACATAATAAAGAATCAAAAA
>NC_084755.1:36767260-36862260 GCF_033978785.1 Entelurus aequoreus | reverse complement strand
AGGACAAGATCACGGGTACAAGCGGCCCAAATGAGTTTCCTCCGCCGGGTGGCGGGTCTCTCCCTTAGAGATAGGGTGAGAAACTCTGTCATCCGGGGGGAGCTCAAAGTAAAGCCGCTGCTCCTCCACATGGAGAGGAGCTAGGTGAGGTGGTTCGGGCACCCAAACGCCTCGCTAGGGAGGTGTATAGGGCACGTCCGACCAGTAGGAGGCCACGGGGAAGACCCAGGACAAGTTGGGAAGACTATGTCTGGAAACGCCTCGGGATCCCCCGAGAAGAGCTGAACGAAGTGGCTGGGGAGAGGGAAGTCTGGGCTTCCCTGCTTAGGCTGCTGCCTCCGCGACCCGACCTCGGATAAGCGGAAGAAGATGGATGGATGGATGGATGGATAATTTAATTAACTAGAGAATGGTGTGTGACGAAATCCAAGAGTGTGTATGGTGTAATACTATGTGTAGGAATTAATTGCTGAGTGTTTACCAGAAGTGTTGACTCAAGAGGAGGAACAAGGCATGAAGGCAGTCCGTGGGGCAGGCAGATGGTCAGAGCGAATGGCGAGGCGCAGGAGGTCCGTGTCCATGCGAGAGGGGGTCGAGATCCAAGAGGCAGTCAGGGAAACAAGGGGGGGACGAGGAACGACGAGACACACAGCAACGTCAACGCGGGAACGGAGGTGGGACATCAACAGAAGGTTATATTCCGGCCAGGGATGGCAGGTTGTGCAGGCTTTTGAAGGCAGGTGCGATCATCAGCTCCAGGTGTGCAGATTGCTGATCGCCCACAGCCTTGCCGGCATGTGGGCGTGACGCGGGCCAGCGCGAGCAGGGGCGTGGGTCTTCCAGCGGAGGTGCTGGAAGACCCAGCTGATGTATATTTCAACTACGGGTCCCTATCAATAAACTCTATGCTTCAATGGATTACATTTTTTGCAGAACAGACTCTAATGTTACCAAAATAAAAAAATAATGTAATATAAAATGATGTCTGTAAATAAAAGGAATAAATAAATCACCACTCTGAAGTAAAGGAAAACATGATTTATAACAGGGGTGTCAAACTCATTTTAGAACGGGGGCCACATGGAGAAAAATCTACTCCAAAGTGGGTAAAATCACGGCACGTTGACTTAAAAATAAAGACAACTTCAGACTGTACAAATCATAATGTTGTTGTTGTTTTGTTTTTTACACTTACATGTTGCGCTTAATGGTATTCTACCTTTATTTGTCGTTATTTATACTTTCTATAATAAATTATGTGATAATGTTCATCAGTCAACTCATTGGTGTTCATTTTCAATCCATCAAGATTAAAAAATGATATCAAAATTAAATTACAGGATGTTATTTATGTAGTTTGCTCATTTTCCTCGACTGGTGCACTAACATGTGGTTTATTTATATGTGTACATATGTAGCATCATCTACAAAGATACAAAGAATTGCTATTGTGACATCTAGTGGACACATTTAGAACAGCAGTTTCTTTCATTCATAAATTTCGGCTCATTTTTATTCTATTGAAAAGTCAGATGACTACTTTATTTCCATTCATATTTTGACCACTTAATATTGATTTTTTTTTTTTTAAAAACAAAACCATATTATTGAGGTAGACTAGTCAAGATATGTTTAAAAATTCAAAAACCTTATAGGTTTCTACATGCGTTTTAAAAAGCTGGTCTCAACTAAATCAATGCCAGTTTGTTGCGTATGGGGTGGGTTTAGGGTGGCATGGGGGGGGGGCCCCTTTGGGAGTCTTGTGTGTGGGGGCCCAGAATCGGTGCCAAGCCCCCGCCTACGTTGGCATACCAGATATTATTTTAGGAGCACGAAACCTATTAAAATGTTCCCAGTGCGAGCAAAGCAATCATTTTCCACTTAGATTGTGACATGTTTGCGATATATTCATGGCGGAATACCACGGGGAAGTGTGCATCACTTACTTTGGAAAGAGTTCGGGTCTTGAGCCATGTTCCTGGGGTCGCTGTAGAACAAATATGAGAAGGGTATCAATAGTGGGGTCACATAGACATGCACTCGCTAAGGCAGGGGTGTCCAAAATTGCTGCCTGTGCGGCATTACTCACTGCAAAAAGTCAGTGTTCAAAAACAAGAAAAAAAATACAAAAATTAGGGGTATTTTACTTGAACTAAGCAAAATTATCTGCCAATAGAACAAGAAAATGTGGCTTGTCAAGTCTTTCCAAAACAAGTAAAATTAGCTAACCTCAATGAACCCAAAAATACCTTAAAATAAGTATATTCTCACTAATAACAAGTGCACTTTTCTTGGTAGAAAAAAGAGACCTTTTTTGCTCAATTTGTTGAAAAATATTCTTAAATGAAGTAAATGCTAGTGCCATTATCTTGACATAATGATATACGCTCGGCATTACATTTCTTGAAACCAGCAAACTTAAACTAAAAACTAATTTATTGTTCTTAATGGAAATTCAACAAGGCAACGTCTTGTTACTCTCGGGGTCTCCTAGCCGCTCAGGCAAATCATATTGTCTAAAAATGCATTTTTCCATGGATAACATGACATCATTGCGTCAAGTGCGTGCTCTTTCAGTCAATTAGTGCGCATATATACAGCCTGGCCCCCGGCCCAATTTTATTTAATTGTAATTTTGAAGAATTTATCTGAATGTGCATGAATTATTTCTGTTCAAAAATGTTTGAAATGTCACATGTTAAAAAAAAATTTTTTTCATGCTTGAAATAAGAAATTAATACTTTAAAAAAGTAGTTTTATACTTGTGAGTGTTGATGACACAGCTTTGCAACAGTTTATATTCTAGTTTCAAGCATGTTTTACTCAATATAGCTCATCAAATCTCAGCAACAAGCTGTAATATCTTACTGACATCATTTAGGACCAAAACACTTAAAACAAGTAAAACACTCTAACATGAAATCTGCTTAGTGAGAAGATTTATCTTATCAGACAGAAAATAAGCAAATATCACCCTTTTTTGAGATATTTAATCCTACTTAGATTTCAGTTTTTGCAGTGTGTTTCCTTTCATTTTTGCATTATTATCGATATAAAATGAAACAATCGAAATTGCAAAAAATGGAAGAAAATCAAGCAAAAAGGCACAATGTAAAAATTAATCTGTACTGTACACAAAGTAATACCACAAAGCCAATGTTTTTCTTTTTTTCTTCAGGCCTTGTTCAAACTGCAGGTCAATTCCGATTTTTGTGCCCATATATGTGACCCGTATCAGATTTTTTTCACGTCAGTGTGAACAGTGCAAATTCCAAATCTTTCAAATCCGACCCAGTTTCACTACTTTTAGATTGTTCTGTGTCATGTTTGTGTCCTCTCAATTTCTCTGTTTATTGTTATTTTGAATGTTGCTGGGTTAGGTTTTAGAATTGGATTGCATTATTAATGTATTGCTGTGTATTGTACGGAGCCCCTAAAGCAGGGGTCACCAACGCGGTGCCCGCGGGCACCAGGTAGCCCGTAAGGACCAGATGAGTAGCCCGCCGGCCTGTTCTAAAAATAGCTCAAATAGCAGCACTTACCAGTGAGCTGCCTCTATTTTTTTAATTTTATTTATTTACTAGCAAGCTGGTCTCGCTTTGCCCGACATTTTTAATTCTAGGAGAGACAAAACTCAAATAGAATTTGAAAATCCAAGAAAATATTTTAAAGACTTGGTCTTCACTTGTTTAAATAAATTCATTATTTTTTTTAGTTTGCTTCTTATAACTTTCAGAAAGACAATTTTAGAGAAAAAATACAACCTTAAAAATGATTTTAGGATTTTTGAACACATATACCTTTTTACCTTTTAAATGCCTTCCTCTTCTTTCCTGACAATTTAAATCAATGTTCAAGTAAATTTATTTTTTTTATTGTAAAGAATAATAAATACATTTTAATTTAATTCTTCATTTTAGCTTCTGTTTTTTCGACGAATAATATTTGTGAAATATTTCTTCAAACTTATTATGATTAAAATTCAAAAAAATTATTCTGGCAAATCTAGAAAATATGTAAAATCAAATTTAAATCTTATTTCAAAGTCTTTTGAATTTTCTTTTAAAATTTTTGTTCTGGAAAATCTAGAAGAAATAATGATTTGTCTTTGTTAGAAATATACCTTGGTCCAATTTGTTATATATTCTAACAAAGTGGAGATTGGATTTTAACCTATTTAAAACATGTCATCAAAATTCTAAAATTAATCTTAATCAGGAAAAATTACTAATGATGTTCCATAAATTCTTTTTTTAAGTTTTTCTCTTCTTTTTTTCGGTTGAATTTTGAATTTTAAAGAGTCGAAATTGAAGACAAACTATGTTTCAAAATTGAATTGTCGTTTTTTTCCGTGTTTTCTCCTCTTTGAAACCGTTCAATTAAGTGTAAATATCATTAATTATTAATAATAACATAGAGTTAAAGGTAAATTGAGCAAATTGGCTATTTCTGGCAATTTATTTAAGTGTGTATCAAACTGGTAGCCCTTCGCATTAATCAGTACCCAAGAAGTAGCTCTTGGTTTCAAAAAGGTTGGTGACCCCTGCCCTAAAGGGACATGTTTTTATTTATTATATTTTTTATTTTATTTTTATTTTTTTTAGATATGTACACAGCCCCTAAAGGGACATGTTTATTTTATTTTATTTTATATTTTTTATTTTTTATTTTTTATTTTTTATTTTTTTAGATATGTATCTCGTGTGCACAAGATAGTTTCTCGTGCGCAACTTTCTAGTGTGCACGAGATACATATCTAAAAAAAATAAAAATAAAAATAAATAATAAAAAAAATAAAAAAAATAATGTCCCTTTAGGGGCTCCGTAGTATTGTTTTGTTGGATTGATTAATTTAAAAAAAAATTTTAAAAATAATTTAAAAATCCGACCCAAGCCGTTGTCGTATGTAGAAATAAATTGGATATGCAGTACAGGCCAAAAGTTTGGACACACCTTCTCATTCAATACGTATTCTGTGTTTCTTTATTGTCATGACTATTTACATTGTAGACTGTCACTGAATCAAAACTATGAATGAACACATGTGGACTTATGTACTTAATAAAAAAAGGTGAAATAATTGAAAACATGTTTTATATTCTAGTTTCTTCAAAATAGCCACCATTGGCTCTGATTACTGATTTGCACACTCTTGGCATTCTCTCCATGAGCTTCAAGAGGTAGTCACCTGAAATAGTTTTCACTTCACAGGTGTGCTTGAAGCTCATGGTGAGAATGCCAAGAGTGTGCAAAGCAGTAATCAGAGCAAAGGGTGGCTATTTTGAAGAAACTGGAATATAAAACAGGTTTTTAATTATTTCACCCTTTTTTTTTGCTAAGTATATAACTCCACAAGTGTTCATTCATAGTTTTGATGCCTTCAGTAACAATCTACAATGTAAATAGTCATGAAAATAAAGAAAACGCATTGAAATGAGAAGAAGGTGTGTCCAAACTTTTGGCCTGTACTATATATATATACAGTATATATATATTTTTTTTGTTTTGTTGTTGTTGTTGTTTTACTTTTGTAGCTGAATGTAGAAGTGGCTGGTTGCATCAACTCTGCTCTTTCAATGCCTTTTATGTCCTTTGTTTTCGTTGTTCCCTCTTACACACATGCTTATGTGTGCTATGGCTATGAGATTTTTCCCCCCCTTGGCCTCAGTCTGGACCCCCTCTCCAGGGGCCCCCTCGCTAGCGTTTTCCAGTCTCTCACCTTTTTTGTAAGGGGCGCCGGAAGTTGGCAGACCCGTCAGTGATCCTGTTCTGTCTCCCTGTAGTATTTGATCCTGTTCTGTCTCCCTGTAATGTTTGTCTGATCTTGAATGGGATTGTGCTGACTAATCTTAATTTCCCCTTCGGGGATTAATAAAGTATTTCTGATTCTGATTCTGATTCTGATATGTGATGCGTCCTCAATGTGTCCAACCAGAACGTCGTCAAAAAGCGATACGCGTCATAATTCACCGAAATAGACAGTTAAAAAATAAATAGTAGAAAACGGAGAAGGAAAAAGGTGAAAATAAAAAGTTTTAGGAACTCATGTGAAAGTTTCCATACTACTGTACAGACACGCAGACATCGAAGAAAATTATCCCGAAAAGTACTTGTCTTATTCCTACTTAATCTTACTTCTCGCAGTAATTTGGTTCAGAAAATGTTGACTTTAAATGCACAAAGTCCTTGAAATTGCCACAAATGCGCCAGTACAGAGACCGGAGAAGCCACGTTTACTTCCGTAAACAATGCAGCGCGTGTCATGACGCCATGTACGTATGCGGGTCAGATTGCATTCACATTAGAAATCGCTTTTTTGGGGGGACACACACTAGGTTCTGCAATTAAACAATTGTACTATTTCTTCTACATCGGAAAAGAAACAACAGTAAAAATGTAAGAAAAAAGAGCAAAAAAATCGGTATGTAATGAGAAAAAGCTGAAATGTTCAAACTAATAATTAATAATAATATACTTAGTCACCTGCAATACAAGGCTGATATCTGCTTTTAGCATTTTTTTAAAAAAAATATATCAATATGGCCCCCGCACACATTTTGAAAGTATGGACACCCCTGAACTAAAGTATCAGAAGTATCGATATTTTGATTTGAGGATCGATATTAGACCATAAAGATCGGATATCGGGGGTATCGATATGTCGACCCACATATGGCGAATCTA
Source organism: Entelurus aequoreus (assembly GCF_033978785.1). Classification (NCBI taxonomy): domain Eukaryota; kingdom Metazoa; phylum Chordata; class Actinopteri; order Syngnathiformes; family Syngnathidae; genus Entelurus; species Entelurus aequoreus. The sequence continues at coordinate 36,855,576 of NC_084755.1, read as the reverse complement.
AACACAGCAGTTTCAAAGTGTGTGTGAGGTGGGCCTCGGGACTTTAGGATAGGTGCTGCAGCTTGAGAACACCAAGAAAAAGACAACTTGAAAGCTCACTGTGACACACTTTGAAAACCCCTGATCTAAGGCAAACACACACACACACACACACACACACACACACACACACACACACACACACACACACACATTCTTGTATGTGTTACCTTCTTGAGACCTCCAAAAAATGCCTACCCCTTTAGGACCACCCTTTCTAAATATATAAATATTTGTATTTCCAACATTAATAATATATACATACTATGCATATATAAAAAAGGTAAGCTTTTAGTAAAATTTTTATTTTTTATTTTTTTGTTTTTAATTGGTTTTTATTCTTCATTATTTACTTCAAGTTATTACAGTATGTCTCTATATACATATTTATATATTTATTTTTAATTAATTTTGGCCAAAGGGGGCGCATTTCAATTTCTTACACACACTTGTTATTTCATATGTTGGCCAGAGGGGGAGCATTTCACATTTTTACTCACACTTGTTATTTCATATGTTGACCAGAGGGGGAGCATTTCAAATTTTTACACACACTTGTTATTTCATATGTTGACCAGAGGGGGAGAACTTTTAAAACCGACACACATCCATCCATCCATCCATCCATCCATTTTCTACCGCTTGTCCTTTTCGGGGTCGCGGGGGGTGCTGGAGCCTATCTCAGCTGTATTCTGGCGGAAGGCGCGTACACCCAGTCAATTTGAAAAATCCCTCCTTTTAGGGACCACCCTAATTTTGATATATTTCACCACCAGGGGGTGCAAATGAGACATTCTCTATTAGATGCAACAGTTTTCCGTATTGGGACCATGATTTATGTCCTCACTTGTTCACACCTCCTCATAATGAAGATACTTTTCCTTGTTGATGTCTCAAGAAGGATAGAAATACAAGAACACACGAACACACACAGACCTACATTCTTGTATTTGTTACCTTCTTGAGACCTCCGAAAAATGCCTACCTCTTTAGGACCACCCTTTCTAAATATATAAATATTTGTATTTCCAACATTAATAATATATACATACTATGCATATATAAAAAAGGTAAGCTTTTAGTAAAATTGTTTATTTTTATTTTTTTGTTTTTAATTGGTTTTTATTCTTCATTGTTTACTTCAAGTTATTACAGTATGTCACTGTATACATATTTATATATTTATTTTTTCATTAATTTTGGCCAAAGGGGGCGCATTTCAATTTCTTACACACAGTTGTTATTTCATATGTTGGCCAGAGGAGGAGCATTTCAAATTTTTACACACACTTGTTATTTCATATGTTGACCAGAGGGGGAGAACTTTTAAAACCGACACACATCCATCCATCCATCCATCCATTTTCTACCGCTTGTCCTTTTCGGGGTCGCGGGGGGTGCTGGAGCCTATCTCAGCTGTATTCTGGCGGAATACCCTAATTTCGATAGATTTCACCACCAGGGGGTGCAAATGAGACATTCTCTATTAGATGCAATGATTTTCCGTATTGGGACCATGATTTATGTCCTCACTTGTTCACACCTCCTCATAATGAAGATACTTTTCCTTGTTGATGTCTCAAGAAGGATATAAATACAAGAACACACACACACACACACACACACACACACACACACCAACATTCTTGTATTTGTTACCTTCTTGAGACCTCCGAAAAATGCCTACCTCTTTCGGACCACCCTTTCTAGATATATAAAGATTTGTATTTACAACATTATTAATATATACACACTATGCAAATATAAAAAAAGGTAAGCTTTACGTATTTAAAAAAAATAATAATAAATTTGGCCAAATGGGGCGCATTTCAATTTATTACACACACTTATTATTACATATTTTGGCCAGAGGGGGAGCACTTAAAATTTTCAGACACACTTGTTATTTCATATGTTGACAAGAGGGGGAGCACTTTTAAAACCGACACAGTCACTTTAAAAAATCCCTCCTTTTTGGGACCACCCTAATTTCGATAGATTTCACCACCAGGGGGTGCAAATGAGACATTCTCTATTAGATGCAATGGTATTCCGTATTGGGACCATGATTTCGGTCCTCACTTGTTCACACCTCCTCATATGGACGGTACTTTTCCTTGTTGATGCCTCAAGAAGGATATAAATACAAGAACACACACACACACACCAACATTCTTGTATTTGTTACCTTCTTGAGACCTTCGACAAAAACTTCCCGCTTTAGGACCACCCTTTCTAGATATATAAAGATTTGTATTTACAACATTAATAATATATACATACTACGCAAATATAAAAAAAAGTAAGCTTTACATATATTTTTTTTTCAATTAATTTTGGCCAAAGGGGGCGACATTCTCTATTAGATGCAATGGTTTTCCGTATTGGGACCATGATTTCGGTCCTAACTTGTTCACCTGTCCTCATATGGAAGGTACTTTTCCTTGTTGGTGTCTCAAGACACTTGTTATTTCATATGTTGACCAGAGAGGGAGCACTTTTAAAATTGACACAGTCAATTTGAAAAATCCATCTTTTTTGGCACCACCCTAATTTCGATAGATTTCACCACCAGGGGTGCAAATGAGACATTCTCTATTAGATGCAATGGTATTCCGTATTGGGACCATGATTTATGTCCTAACTTGTTCACACCTCCTCATATGGAGGGTACTTTTCCTTGTTGATGCCTCAAGAAGGATATAAATACAAGAACACACACACACACACACCAACATTCTTGTATTTGTTACCTTCTTGAGACCTCCGACAAATGCTTCCCGCTTTAGGACCACCCTTTCTAGATATATAAAGATTTGTATTTACAACATTAATAATATATACATACTACGCAAATATAAAAAAAAGTAAGCTTTATATATATATATTTTTTTAAATAGATTTTGGCCAAAGGGGGCGACATTCTCTATTAGATGCATTGTTTTTTTGTATTGGGACCAGGATTTCGGTCCTAACTTGTTCACCTGTCCTCATATGGAAGGTACTTTTCCTTGTTGGTGTCTCAAGACACACTTGTTATTTCATATGTTGACCAGAGAGGGAGCACTTTTAAAATTGACACAGTCAATTTGAAAAATCCATCTTTTTTGGCACCACCCTAATTTCGATAGATTTCACCACCAGGGGTGCAAATGAGACATTCTCTATTAGATGCAATGGTATTCCGTATTGGGACCATGATTTATGTCCTAACTTGTTCACACCTCCTCATATGGAGGGTACTTTTCCTTGTTGATGCCTCAAGAAGGATATAAATACAAGAACACACACACACACACACCAACATTCTTGTATTTGTTACCTTCTTGAGACCTCCGACAAATGCTTCCCGCTTTAGGACCACCCTTTCTAGATATATAAAGATTTGTATTTACAACATTAATAATATATACATACTACGCAAATATAAAAAAAAGTAAGCTTTATATATATATTTTTTTTTAAATAGATTTTGGCCAAAGGGGGCGACATTCTCTATTAGATGCATTGTTTTTTTGTATTGGGACCAGGATTTCGGTCCTAACTTGTTCACCTGTCCTCATATGGAAGGTACTTTTCCTTGTTGGTGTCTCAAGACACACTTGTTATTTCATATGTTGACCAGAGAGGGAGCACTTTTAAAATTGACACAGTCAATTTGAAAAATCCATCTTTTTTGGCACCACCCTAATTTCGATAGATTTCACCACCAGGGGTGCAAATGAGACATTCTCTATTAGATGCAATGGTATTCCGTATTGGGACCATGATTTCGGTCCTAACTTGTTCACACCTCCTCATATGGAGGGTACTTTTCCTTGTTGATGCCTCAAGAAGGATATAAATACAAGAACACACACACACACACACACACACACACACACCAACATTCTTGTATTTGTTACCTTCTTGAGACCTCCGACAAATGCTTCCCGCTTTAGGACCACCCTTTCTAGATATATGAAAATGTGTATCTACAACATTAATAATATATACACACTACGCAAATATAAAAAAAAGTAAGCTTTACGTAATTTTTTATTTTTTATTCATTTTGGCCAAAGGGGGCGACATTCTCTATTAGATGCAATGGTTTTCCGTATTGGGACCATGATTTCGGTCCTAACTTGTTCACCTGTCCTCATATGGAAGGTACTTTTTCTTGTTGGTGTCTCAAGACACACTTGTTATTTCATATGTTGACCAGAGAGGGAGCACTTTTAAAATTGACACAGTCAATTTGAAAAATCCATCTTTTTTGGCACCACCCTAATTTCGATAGATTTCACCACCAGGGGTGCAAATGAGACATTCTCTATTAGATTTTCCGTATCGGGACCATGATTTCGGTCCGACCTTTTTCACACCTCCTCATATGGACGGTACTTTTCCTTGTAGGTGTCTCAAGAAGGGTACAAATACAAGAACACACACACCATTCCTCAATCATACAATGTCAACAGCTGGAGCTTCCACCCTGCATCCACCAGAAAAAGGGATGAGGCGACATGGAGGACAGCACCCTGTCACATTGCCCCTGCTGGACAGAAGGGTGAATTGCAACAAAATCCAACAAAAGTCTTCTTCCTTGGTTAAAATGTCCAAAAAGACAAATAAGGGCTCAACTTTAGCATAGCCAATGTGTGATAACTGCTAGTGTAGATGAATACCTTCACATTATAGGATGTAAAAAATAAAATACTGTAACAGAATTAGGAAAAAAAGTCAGACTTTCGAAGACTGATCTAACATTCATTGATCACCAAAGCCATAAGTGACTTTAAAATGTCTTTTTCTGAGAAAGCCCTGAAGCAAACTGCAGTAATTCCGCAAAAAGAGAGAGAATCCATTGATTCAGGCGGACTGATCAATACAGGCTGTCGGATTGTGATACCTTTTTTTCCCGATAAGCCTCTGTCCTCCTGTCGGACATGCCTGTTTGCATCTCAGAGCTTTTATTTGAAGACTGAGATGGTGGCGGAGGTGGAGGCGGAGGCGGAGGCGGGGCGTCGCTTCTTGACGTGTCCGTGCGGCTACTCAGGCTGCTTCTTGCCCGGAGAGAGGAACTACTGAAAGCACACATTGTTGAATAAATAGCTGAAGTAACGTTAGAATATTGGACTTGCACAAAGAGAAGTGGAAATTGGAGAGGAAAAAAAGGAATTGGTCCTCCCTTTGCAAATAAACTGGGCAGCTTCCACTCCTCTGGGAAGACATTCCGTGCATCCGGGATAGCATAAGTACAAACCCTGTTTCCATATGAGTTGGGAAATTGTGTTACATGTAAATATAAACGGAATACAATGATTTGCAAATCCTTTTCAACCCATATTCAGTTGAATACACTACAAAGACAACATATTTGATGTTCAAACTCATAAACTTTTTCTTTTTTTTGCAATTAATAATTAATTAACTTAGAATTTCATGGCTGCAACACGTGCCAAAGTAGTTGGGAAAGGGCATGTTCACCACTGTGTTACATGGCCTTTCCTTTTAACAACACTCAGTAAAGGTTTGGGAACTGAGGAGACACATTTTTGAAGCTTCTCAGGTGGAATTCTTTCCCATTCTTGCTTGATGTACAGCTTAAGTTGTTCAACAGTCCGGGGGTCTCCCTTGTGCTATTTTAGGCTTCATAATGCGCCACACATTTTCAATGGGAGACAGGTCTGGACTACAGGCAGGCCAGTCTAGTACCCGCACTCTTTTACTATGAAGCCATGTTGATGTAACACGTGGCTTGGCATTGTCTTGCTGAAATAAGCAGGGGCGTCCATGGTAACGTTGCTTGGATGGCTCCAAAACCTGTATGTACCTTTCAGCATTAATGGTGCCTTCACAGATGTGTAAGTTACCCATGTCTTGGGCACTAATACACCCACATACCATCACACATGCTGGCTTTTACACTTTGCGCCTAGAACAATCCGGATGGTTGTTTTCCTCTTTGGTCCGGAGGACACGACGTCCACAGTTTCCAAAAACAATTTGAAATGTGGCCTCGTCAGACCACAGAACACTTTTTCACTTTGTATCAGTCCATCTTAGATGAGCTCGGGCCGAGCGAAGCCGACGGCGTTTCTGGGTGTTGTTGATAAACGGTTTTCGCCTTGCATAGGAGAGTTTTAACTTGCACTTACAGATGTAGCGACCAACTGTAGTTACTGACAGTGGGTTTCTGAAGTGTTCCTGAGCCCATGTGGTGATATCCTTTACACACTGATTGTTGATGCAGTACAGCCTGAGGGATGGAAGGTCACGGGCTTAGCTGCTTACGTGCAGTGATTTCTCCAGATTCTCTGAACCCTTTGATGATATTACGGAGCGTAGATGGTGAAATACCTAAATTCCTTGCAATAGCTGGTTGAGAAAGGTTTTTCTTAAACCGTTCAACAATTTGCTCACACATTTGTTGCCAAAGTGATGACCCTCGCCCCATCCTTGTTTGTGAACGACTGAGCATTTCATGGAATCTACTTTTATACCCAATCATGGCACCCACCTGTTCCCAATTAGCCTGCACACCTGTGGGATGTTCCAAATAAGTGTTTGATGAGCATTCCTCAACTCTATCAGTATTTATTGCCACCTTTCCCAACTTCTTTGTCACGTGTTGCTGCCATCAAATTCTAAAGTTAATGATTATTTGCAAATGTTGATCAGTTTGAACATGAAATATGTTGTCTTGGTAGCATATTCAACTGAATATGGGTTGAAAATGATTGTATTCCGTTTATATTTACATCTAACACAATTTCCCAACTCATATGGAAACGGGGTTTGTATTTTGTCCTCTGATTTCTCCATGCAATACCCCATAATGAGAATGTATGTCCTGGGCATGCCGTTAAAGTCAGGCAGTGGAGGCTCCTCTATGGGGTCTTGGGGCACCAGGAGGTTAACCCCTTTACCACTGTTACCCCAAGGTCTAGTACCTGACTGCCCCCTAGCCAGGGATACGGCGAAGACCTCAACGGCGGAAACGGTAGATGTATGAACCACCACAACGGCTGCGATGGCGGAAGAAGGCACCCCCACATCCACGTGGGCCCAGTTATGGGGGAAATAACAACCCAAGACCTCAACGGTGGAACAGGCGGGAGGATGATGGTATGGCACATGGTAGTTCTACCTCAATGAAAGTTATTACTAATTATATGGTGCTGGGATACCCATGATTTCAGCCTTTCCAAGCTTCTCTTGGACTACCGATTTTTGACCTGGGTATTTATCAAATCCTCGTTACGGCCTTGGCTGTGGTGTGTTTACACAACATACTCCTTAAAAAGTAGGTCGTTGAACCGCCGCTTGATCGCCTTGAAACCCAAAGTCTGGGTATTTAGCTGTGACAGGTGTCCGCTGTGACTGAACAAGTGCGCCACGGTGTTCCCTCACAGCACTGGGTCACCCAAATATCTTAAATGGTTCACGCCATTATTATCGCAGGCCTGATTATTGGTCCAATAAAACCAATCAGTCAGACAGCCTGGGGGAAAGCGGCACAAATACCCCATGTGGAAATAACTTTTTAAAGACCTACTGAAAGCCACTACTAGCGACCACGCAGTCTGATAGTTTATATATAAAAGATGAAATCTTAACATTGCAACACATGCCAATACGCCTGAGTTAACTTAAAAAGTGCAATTTTAAATTTCCCGGGAAACTTCCGGTTCAAAACGTCTATGTATGATGACGTATGCGCGGAACGGAAGTATTGGCACACCATTGTGTCCCAATACAAAAAGCTCTGTTTTCATCGCAAAATTCCACAGTATTCTGGACATCTGTGTTGGTGAATCTTTTGCAATTTGTTTAATGAACAATGGAGACTGCAAAGAAGAAAGCTGTAGGTGGGAAGCGGTGTATTAGCGGCTGGCTGCAGCAACACAACCAGGAGGACTTTGAGATGGATAGCAGACGCGCTACCGTGAGTACAGCTTTGGCTTCCAAACATTTGATCGCTTGCCCGTACGTGCGTGGCGCTATGTGCATGTCACGTACGTAACTTTAGGGAAATATATGTTTCTTGGCGACTCTGATGGCGGCCGCCACCGCATTGCTGTCCTCACCTTGACTTCCTCCGTCTCCGGGACGCCGACCGCATCGGCGATCGGGTGAAGTCCTTCGTCGCGCCGTCGATCGCTGGAACGCAGGTGAGCACGGGTGTTGATGAGCAGATGAGGGCTGGCTGGCGTAGGTGCAGAGCTAATGTTTTTATCCTAGCTCTGTCGAGGTCCCGTAGCTAAGTTAGCTTCAATGGCGTCGTTAGCAACAGCATTGTTAAGCTTCGCCAGCCTGGAAAGCATTAACCGTGTAGTTACATGTCCATGGTTTAATAGTATTGTTGATCTTCTGTCTATCCTTCCAGTCAGGGGTTTATTTCTTTCGTTTCTATCTGCATTTAAGCCCGATGCTATCACGTTAGCTCTGTAGCTAAAGTGTTTCGCCGATGTATTGTCGTGGAGATAAAAGTCACTGTGAATGTCCATTTCACGTTCTCGACTCTCATTTTCAAGAGGATATAGTATCCGAGGTGGTTTAAAATACAAATCCGTGATCCACAATAGAAAAAGGAGAAAGTGTGGAATCCAATGAGCCAGCTTGTACCTAAGTTACGGTCAGAGCGAAAAAAGATACTCTAGTCCTTCACTCTCCCGTTCCTCATCCACAAATTTTTCATCCTCGCTCAAATTAATGGGGTAATCGTTGCTTTCTCGGTCCGAATCGCTCTCGCTGCTGGTGTAAACAACGGGGAAATGTGAGGAGCCTTTCAACCTGTGACGTCACGCTACTTCCGCTACTTATCAGCGACCAAAAGTTGCAAACTTTATCGTCAATGTTCTCTACTAAATCCTCTCAGCAAAAATACGGCAATATCGCGAATTGACCAAGTATGACACATAGAATGGATCTGCTATCCCCGTTTAAATAAAAACATTTCATTTCAGTAGGCCTTTAAGAAGTAAGCATCCTATTATGGTCATCAACTACTCGGTGAAATGTACTGAGGTTCTGCTTCCGCACGCAATGCAAGAACTTCACCACAAGCGTTATTAGTCCCCGGAGAAAAAACGATGCCCTTAATTATCTTCAATCACCACCAGCCAGTCCGAGCAGTTGTTTTATCCAGCTTGTAACGGATTAATACCGACAGATCAAAGCTGACATATCTGAGACTCCACTCTCCAAACGACTGAATAAAGATTCTCATTGATGAGAAGGACGTGGCAGGAATTCTAAACAGATACACTGCAAAAAGTCAAAAACCAGAAAAAAATATACAAAAATGAGGGGTATTTTATTTGAACTAAGCAAAATTATCTGCCGATGGAACAAGAAAATTTGGCTTGTCAAGACTTTCCAAAACAAGTAAAATTAGCTAACTTCAATGAACACAAAAATACCTTAAAATAAGTATATTCTCACTAATAACAAGTGCACTTTTCTTGGTAGAAAAAAAAAGAGACCTTTTTGCTCAATATGTTGAAAAATATTCTTAAATGAAGTAAATGCTAGTGCCATTATCTTGACATAATGATATGCGCTCGGCATTACATTTCTTGAAACCAGCGAACTTATACTAAAAACTAATTTATTGTTCTTAATGGAAATTCAACAAGGCAAGCGCTTGTTACTCTCGGGGTCTCCTAGCCGCTCAGGCAAATCATATGGTCTAAAAATGCATTTTTCCATGGATAACATGACATCATAGCGACAAGTGCGTGCTCTTTCAGTCAATTAGTGCAAATGTTTAAATATTAACTGTCAGTTTACTGTACTGTGCCAACTGTACTACTATATGAGTACCTATTTACTATTTTATTGAAAATAAAACAGCAAAGTCCATTTGGCTGTCATCTGTTTTAATTATGAGACACAATCGTGTCAAAGTCATGATTTTTTTTTTCATGCTTGAAATAAGAAATGATTACTTTAAAAAAGTAGTTTTATACTTGTGAGTGTTGATGACACAGCTTTGCAACAGTTGATATTCTAGTTCCAAGCATCTTTTACTCAATATAGGTCATCAAATCTCAGCAGCAAGCTGTAATATCTTACTGACATCATTTAGGACCAAAACACTTAAAACAAGTAAAACACTCTAACATAAAATCTGCTTAGTGAAACTAATTATCTTATTAGAAGAAAATAAGCAAATATCACCCTTAATTGAGATATTTCATCTTACTTAGATTTCAGTTTTTGCAGTGTACCTTGCTATGATGGAGTGATGCTAAATTCCAGCTCTTAAATATTTGTTTACCCCGAGTCAGCTGGCATAGGAAGGTCATCTACTTCTTCCACATAGGAGGCCGGGAACCATCCTTGCCTAAACAAAACAAAAAAATGTATAAAGTTAATGAGAACAAGATGCATTACTAGGGATGATGTTCGAAACCGGTTCTCCCGGTTGTTCGATAAGAAAAGAACCGATTCCATGGACTCGAATCCCTTTTTGAGAACCGGTTCCCGTTATCGAGGTCACTACAGTAAAGAAAAAGAGTTGTTTTTTTATTGGAATCCCTGGGAACGAATCCCGTCTCACAGAAAATGCCCTTTGGGACATCACAGGAAATGACGTAGCTCAGTCTAATGACTGAGCTAAAAAGCCGAAATGCTAATTTTTTTGGAAGAAGAATTGTTGATTGATGACTGTGGCGTTCTTAGTGTCATAGTGTGTGTGAAGTGAAGTGAAGTGAATTACATTTATATAGCGCTTTTTCTCAAGTGACTCAAAGCGCTTTACATAGTGAAACCCAATATCTAAGTTACATTCAAACCAGTGTGGGTGGCACTGGGAGCAGGTGGGTAAAGTGTCTTGCCCAAGGACACAACGGCAGTGACTAGGATGGCGGAAGCGGGGATCGAACCTGCAACCCTCAAGTTGCTGGCACGGCCGCTCTACCAACCGAGCGATACCGCCCCATAGTTGGTATGTTCCAATAGCAGCAGAAGTGCACTTTTTGGAGAGCTGTATTATTTTCAGTTTTGTGCCCAAGGGACTGATTTTATTTAACACTATATTATTATTTATACACCTATAGTGATCACAGAGACAGGTTGTTTTTGTGTTACTGTATAAATTTGTGTTTCTGAAAAATCCCATTTAATATACTTTGGGTAACAACACAACAGTCAATATTTATTTAGTTATTTTATTTAATTTTTTTCTTATAAAATAAAAGTGAGCTTTTGTTAAACCAAATATTGTGTTTTTTTCCATATACAACAACCTACCTGGACTCGATAAGAGAATCGATAAGGAATCGGTTCGATAAGAGGATTCGATAATGGGCTCCAACTCGATAATTTCTTATCAAACATCATCCCTATGCATTACACATAATTATAACGAGATCTAATCAGATGCGTTGCTCTACTCACCGTTGATTTTTCCCGGCCGTACGGCCGTACAACCAGCCGTTCTTCTGCTGCTGGACCACAACACTGATCATCTCTCCCCTGATGAAGTGCAGCAGGGTGGGATTGGAGCCACCAGGCTGATGGGCCACCCGGGCCCTCATGGATCGTCCTCCACCCCCCGCTGACTCGGCCGTGGAGCGATAAATGCTCCCCTGAGGAGACGGGGCTGGCGAGATCCTGGTGATGAGTTAACTGGAGCACGGCAGCTAAAGTCTAACTTAGTTAGCATCTAAGGTTCTCATACATCTAAAGCATGCAGCCTTACTGTTGTTTCTTGAACGCAGGGGTCGGCACACCCAAAACGTTGAAAGAGCCATATTGGACCAAAAATACAAAAAACATATCTAGTCTGGAGCCGCAAAAAATGAAAAGCCTTATATAAGTCTTATAATGAAGGCTATAATAGCCTACTATCAAAATGGCTATGTGTCGCAGGCTGAAGCAAATCTTCAATGACAGAAATATTGAAATTTAATATTTATTCTACACATTTGTACAACATTAGAAACCATTAGTAAATCAGAGGCTACTCAGAAGGTGAGATAACTCCTGGAAATTACTGGCCAAAAGGTATAGATGTGTGTGTCCAAGTTAAGGCTGTCTTCTTTTGATAGATTTATTACAATCTCGGTAATGTTTGCTGTGGTCTGGAACAACATGGCGCACAAGCAACTACCAGAAATGCAGCCAATATTACATACAGATCATGTGTCATGAGGCATGCAAAACTAAATTATATATAGAGATGCCAATCAATTCTTTAAAATGTAATATCGGAAATTATCGGTATCGGTTTCAAAATTATCGGTATCGGTTTTTAAAAAAAAGTTAAATGCCACATACTATCTACGGCTTTTCACACACACAAGTGAATGCAAGGCATACTTGGTCAACAGCCATACAGGTCACACTGAGGATATGTTTACATTAATGTTTATTTTCATTTCTTGTTTCTTTTGCTTTTTATTATTACTATTATTATTATTATTATTATTGTTTTTGTTATTCATTCTTGAATGGCTTTTTTGTTGTTTTTTTGCAAAATGTGTTTGTTTTTGTTTTGTCTACATATTCGAAATAAACATGAAAGAAAGAAAGAAAGAAAGAAAGAAAGAAAGAAAGAAAGAAAGAAAGAAAGGAAGAAAGAAAGAAAGAAAGAAAGAAAGAAAGAAAGAAAGAAAGAAAGAAAGAAAGAAAGAAAGAAAGAAAGAAAGAAAGAAAGAAAGAAAGAAAGAAAGAAAGAAAGAAAGAAAGGGTGACCGTATAAACAAGTTCAACACTGTTACAAATATGCGCCACACTGTGAACCCACACCAAACAAGAATGACAAACACATTTCGGGAGAACATCCGCACCGTAACACAACATAAACACAACAGAACAAATACCCAGAACCCCTTGCAGCACTAACTCTTCCGGGACGCTACAATATACACCCCCGCTACCCCCCAACACCCCCCACCACCCCACCTCAACCCCGCCCCTCCCAACCCCGCCCACCTCAACCTCCTCGTGCTCTCCCAGGGAGAGCATGTCCCAAATTCCAAGCTGCTGTTTTGAGGCAAGTTAAAAAAAATAATGCACTTTGTGACTTCAATAATAAATATGGCAGTGCCATGTTGGCATTTTTTTTCCATAACTTGAGTTGATTTATTTTGGAAAACCTTGTTATATTGTTTAATGCATCCAGCGGGGCATCACAACAAAATTAGGCATAATAATGTGTTAATTCCACCACTGTATATATCGGTATCGGTTGATATCGGTAACGGTAATTAAGAGTTGGACAATATTGGAATATCAGATATCGGCAAAAAAACCATTATCGGACATCTCTAATTATATATGAGGTGGGCGGGGTTTGGGGGGAGCGGGTTTTGGTGGTAGCGGAGGGTGTATATTGTAGCGTCCCAGAAGAGTTAGTGCTGCAAGGGGTTCTGGGTATTTGTTCTGTTGTGTTTGTGTTGTGTTACGGTGCGGATGTTCTCCCTAAAGGCTGAAGGCAGTGCCTTTATGGCACGCCCCCAAATATTGTTGTCCGGGTGGAAATCGGGAGAAATTCCGGAGAATGGTTGCCCCGGGAGATTTTCAGGAGGGGCACTGAAATTCCTCGGGAGGGTTGGGAAGTATGTCCTACGTCCGTGTTTTACCAGATATGTACCGCTACGTACAGCGGCGTTTTAAAAAGTCATTAATTTAACTTTTTGAAACCGATACCGATAATTTCCGATATTACATTTTAAAGCAGGGGTGGGCAATTAATTTTTATTGGGGGCCGCATGAGCAACCCGAGTACTGCTGGAGGGCCACATCGACAATATTTCAATTCAATTTTGCTCAATATTATTTTTGATATATACCGTAAGATAAATAATAATAATAATACAATAATAATAATAATAATAATAATAATAATAATAATAATAATAATAATAATAATTCATAATAATATACTTTTATTTAACCTAACTTAACTTTATACCAAAAGCACTGCTTTGGAAATCATTTGTACCCCTTTCAGAGATCACATTTAGTTCCCCTTAAACATCCTCATGTTGCACAATGAAATGTAAGCATAGGATGAAGTGTGCATTCCTGTAACTTTCTCTAGTAACAGCATTCCATGATTAATATAAATAAATTAACATTAATAATAAATGACAGTAAAATAAGCACACGTATGACTGAGGAGTCATAGTGTACCTTTGTGTGGTGTTTGAGTTGTCCGACTTTTTGTGTGGCCATAAACGCACCAGTGGTTTAGTGGTATGTGTGTTGGTGACAGATGACAAGTTGGTTTTGGCCTGGTTTGTACGGCAGAAAATGACTAGTTTTTCGAGATAGAAGTGCTTTACTCATGTTTTTGGTGTGGTTATGTCCGAATATAAACAGTTTTGCTCAATAAAGTGATCGATATAATTCCTGTCCTCGAAGCATCTCGATAGACGTTACAATAATTGAACGGTGTTGACGAACACCGTTAGGGCCGCTTGTTGTCACTGTCACTCAGAGTTGCATTGCAAAATTACACAGAATAAATGTGTTTATTTTGTTTAGAATTCAGAAGGGTTTGATTTGGTGCGCGGCATATATTTGCTGTGCGCAGAGGACGCTTGAGCAGTGCGCAATTGCGCAGAGGGAACGTTGCTTGGCAGTCCATGTCTTGTTGAAAACACGCCATTCCTCATCAACTTTTCTCTTTTTAGCGTCTCGGGTGTAAACCGGGCATCACTTGTCGCCGTGCACCTTCACTCGCAGGTTACACACGGACATCCGCCCATAAATAACACTTTTCAAAATAAAAGCAGCACAGTTGTATTGCGCGCACGACATAGATGTTTTTTCAACTTTATTTTGTCATTTTTGATTGCAGCTGTTTACATTCACTCACAATCACGCACACGCATACGTCCACACGGAAGTAATACAAATAACGATTTTCAAAACAAAAGTAGCACCGTTGTATTGCACACTCGACATAGATACTTTTTTTTTTTTAAATTGTAATTTATGATTGGCCGGATGTGGCCGGAGAATGCCCAGGTCTGCTTTAAAGCATTTATCGGACATCTCTAATATCTATATATATACTCACATATACACTACCGTTCAAAAGTTTGGGGTCACATTGAAATGTCCTTATTTTTGAAGGAAAAGCACTGTACTTTTCAATGAAGATAACTTTAAACTAGTCTTAACTTTAAAGAAATACACTCTATACATTGCTAATGTGGTAAATGACTATTCTAGCTGCAAATGTCTGCTTTTTGGTGCAATATCTACATAGGTGTATAGAGGCCCATTTCCAGCAACTATCACTCCAGTGTTCTAATGGTACAATGTGTTTGCTCGTTGGCTAACTGATGATTAGAAAACCCTTGTGCAATCATGTTCACACATCTGAAAACAGTTTAGCTCGTTACAGAAGCTACAAAACTGACCTTCCTTTGAGCAGATTGAGTTTCTGGAGCATCACATTAGTGGGGTCAATTAAACGCTCAAAATGGCCAGAAAAAGAGAACTTTCATCTGAAACTCGACAGTCTATTCTTGTTCTTAGAAATGAAGGCTATTCCACAAAATTGTTTGGGTGACCCCAAACTCTTGAACGGTAGTGTACATAGTTACTTTACATGCTTTTGGCCCTCAACCAATTTTTCTTTAGCCTAATGCGTGCCCAAGTCCAAAGGTTTGGACACCCCTGGTTTAGCCTGTTGCACACTTCCTAACGTGGTATTTTCTTAACAAAAAATCTTCTCTCACCCCTCGAAGGTATGTTGCCGAGCGGCTGCTCTTCTCTGTTCTTCTTGTTCTCTTGTCTAATAAGTGCCTGCGAACATAGAACATAAACATTTGACAAAGAAGCTGACAAGTCCACAGACTCTTTAATGATTTCAATGAGAAGCCATTGAAATTGTGTCAAATGTCAAATGCCAGTTGTGTTCATAGACATACTGTAGTGATAACTCATGCCACCAGATGGCAATCTAGCATCAACAATAAGCCGATACTGTCCCCTTTAACAGTGCCTAAGGTGAATTGGGAAACACAAGTTCAAACTGAACTTATTGGCCTTTCCTGAGTTCCAAAGAAGACGATGACGCCGCAAACCCAGCGACCATCTACCTGTATTTTTTACTTATGAGTGCCAAATCAATGAGGGGGACTGTCAAGTCAACAGGAAGAGAGAAGAAACAGCCCACAAATATGTAAGGAAAAGATTAAGAACCGAAGCGACAATTGACATGTTTAGAAGCGACCTTCTTGTAAGGGATTGGATGGAGGTATATGTAGGAGAGGTAAATGATGCATATGAAGCTTTTTTAAATATATATTTATCACTGTATGAAAAACATTGCCCAAATATGCTATATAAACAAAAGGACAATTACAGTGAAACTCCTTGGATCACAAGGGGACTACAGAATGCATGTAAAAAGAAAAATAGACTTTACAAGGTATTTTTAAAATCTAGGACAAATGCAGCAGAAATTAAATATAAGGTTTATAAAAACAGGTTGACAACAATAATGAGACAAGCCAAAAAAGACTATTATAGTAACTTGTTAGAAAAAAATAAAGCCAATATCAAAGGAACATGGAACATATTGAAAAAGGTGATGGGAAGCACACCGGGACCTATCAGCCCGCCAAACCACTTTGTAAAAGAAGAAAAGATAATAAAAAATATGGACGAAGTGGCAAATGAGTTTAACTCATTTTTTGTAAACGTAGGTCCAAAACTAGCAGAAAATATAGAAAAACATGATGATGGGTCATTTCAGAATGGGTTGGGAGGTGGAGGCAGAGTACTTAAGTCAATGTTTTTGGGAGAAGTCAGTGAAAATGAAATTATAACAATTGTAAATAAATTAAAGAACAAAACATCAACAGACGATGATGGGTTAGATATGATAATTGTAAAAAAGACAATTGACTGCATCATTGAGCCTCTCTGCTATATCTTCAATCTCTCTTTCAATACAGGGACCTTCCCAGATAGAATGAAGGTAGCAAAGGTTATTCCACTCTTTAAAGATGGGGATAAGCACATGTTTACTAATTACAGACCGGTATCACTTCTGTCCCAATTCTCTAAGGTGCTTGAAAAAATATTTGTACAAAAATTAGACCATTTTATTGAAAAAAACAAGTTGTTGAGCGAGAGCCAGTATGGATTTCGTTCAAACAGATCTACTGCCTCTGCTGTGATGAACATAATTGAGGACATAACAACAGCCACCGATAGTAAGAAATACACAGTAGGGGTGTTTATAGACCTTAAGAAAGCGTTTGACACAATCGATCACTCTATCCTTTTATCCAAATTACATTCATACGGT
The DNA here is from genome assembly GCF_033978785.1 of Entelurus aequoreus. Lineage (NCBI taxonomy): Eukaryota > Metazoa > Chordata > Actinopteri > Syngnathiformes > Syngnathidae > Entelurus > Entelurus aequoreus. The sequence continues at coordinate 36,838,265 of NC_084755.1, read as the reverse complement.
GTGAGAGGAATAGTTTTAGATTGGTTAAATAGCTACTTGAATAACAGACAACAATATGTACAATATGCTGCTAATACATCTGAAAATATGAGTATTAAGTGTGGAATTCCACAAGGGTCTGTTCTGGGACCGAAACTATTTATTTTATACATAAATGATATCTGTGATGTGTCAAAATTACTCAATTTTGTATTATTTGCTGACGATACCAACTTTTACAGCTCTGGACATGACTTAAATGAATTACTAAAGAGTATGGAACAGGAAATGGTCAAACTCAAAAAATGGTTTGACGTTAACAAATTATCATTGAATTTGAAAAAAACTAAGTTCATGATTTTTAGTAAGAGAAAAAAGCCTGAAAATATTGTACTGTCAATAGCTGGAACAAGCATTGAAAAAGTCTCTGAGATTAGATTTTTGGGAGTGATTTTAGATGATAATATTAGTTGGAAATCGCATATCTCACATGTTAGAAAAAAGATGGCTAAAAGTATATTTATATTAAATAAGGTAAAAGATGTATTAGATTATAAAGCAATGCGTACACTGTATTGTGCACTTGTACTGCCTTATATCAATTATTGTGTGGAAATATGGGGTAGTACATATAAGAGTAACACAAAGCCACTGTACCTCCTTCAGAAGAGAGCGATCAGAATCATACACAAAACAGGTTATAGAGAGCACACAAATGGATTATTTATTAGCTCAGGACTTTACAAATTTTATGAACTAGTTGAGCAGCAGACATTATTGGTTATGTTCAGGGCTAGTAGTCAAGAGCTACCAACAAATCTACAAAAAAAATTCACTTTAATAGAAAAAGAAGGAAGAAGGAAAGGGCACTTTAAGCATCAGCTTGCACGAACAACATCAAAACAAATGTGTACATCAGTGGTGGGAGTAAAACTCTGGAACTCTCTCCATAATGAAATAAAGCAATGTAAAAACACATTTCAATTAAAAAAAGTCTTTAAAAACAGAACTATGATGTTATATGAGCACTGACAAAAGGGACGCAAAGGGAAAAATAAGGGGAAAAAAATAAAAAATAAAAATAATAATAAACACACAAAAAAAACAACGCTTACATTATCCTACATGACTGTAGGTATTGTATAGTCTAGCTTTCCTTTCATTTTTTTTTTTTTTTTTTTTCTTTATCGACATGCACTATGGATCCTTGGTTGAATGATCACATTGTTCTTAGCTTTGTTTGGTTTGAATGATACCTTGTTATGATAGCCTTGTTCTATTCAGTTTTGTTTGGTTTGAATGATTACCTTATTCTTTTTCAGTTTGTTTGGTTTGGATGATTGCCTTGTTCTTTTTCAGTTTGTTTGGTTTGAGTGATTGCCTTATTTTTTCAGTTTTTGTTTTGTTTGTTTATTTTTTGTTCAACTTATCTTGCTTGTTTATTCTTTTCATTGATTGTTTGTTCTATTAATTTCTATGAGTGTGTGCACTGGGTAGGGGTACAAACTTGTAGTTTTTAGGCAACAATAACTTTTCTTGTCAACTGGGTCATACATGTCCTGTAGCCTTTTTTACTACTCTAGAGTCTACGCCCCTGGTGGGTGGGTGCGTGTGGGTGTGGGTGCCTGTGTGTGCATATGTGATATATTGTTTTGTATTGATTTGTTGCATTGGATGTTCTAATGCACTACCGGCAAAGAGATACCAAGAAAATGTTTCTTTTGTGCGAAGGGGCAGGAAATATAAGATTTTCTTCATCCTGTTCCTTTTCGACATGGCTGTGTATTGAATGCAGTAAGGTATGTGAGATTGTTGAAATGTTGTTGAAATGTACACATCCAAGTACGAAATAAATAAATAATTGAAATAATTGAATTGAACCCAGTGGCTTGTATGAATGATGTCTTGAACTCACAGTGTGATCCACGGCAGGGGGTCTTGTAGGGTGTGATCCCCTGGTGGCGTCCACCTCTTCCCTCCAGGAGTCCGCCTTGTGCTGCAGAGTAGCCCCATGCTACCGTGGAAACAAAATAAATAATGAGTAGATGTACTGTGGACCTACCATTTGCTTGGTGCCTCAATGTTTACAAAGGTAGTCTTGTGTCCAACACAAACATACCAACTTTTAGAGGATAATCAGTGCTCGTTTATTGCTTTTGCCCTTTAAACCGTGTGAGCAGTATACACACACTGATCACCTTCATACACCACTGTTTGATTTGGAGAGACAATTATCGGTCCTGAAGATGACACAGACAGGGACGTACCACAACATTTTGGACCCCCCATACACAAGGCTACACTGTAAAAAAAACGGTCATCTACTGGCAGCTACAGCTGCCAAACGAAAACCATAAAATTAAAGTAAAACATTGTAAACCAAATAATGATCAAAAACATTATAGTTACAGAAATGTTTATGAAACGTTTTGCGGAAAAATATCGTAATTTTACAGATTTTTAATGCTGGCAGTTCCACAGAAAAATACCTTTATTCTACAGATTTCTTCTGAATTGTTAAGATCAACCACCTTTAATAAAGTGACGACGCAAGCAGTTCTGCAGAAAAATACCTTTATCAGTTAGATTGTTAATATGGACATAGACTTTTATATAACAAGCTACATATTTAATGAAAGATAATCACTACAATTGTACATGAATTTGAAAGTAATTTAAGAAAACAGAAAATGCTACGTATAATTAATTTGGTATTTTTCTGTAAAAAAAAATAGAAATATACAAAGTTTGTCATTACTGGCATATTACTTAAAATAACAGGCGGATTGTTTATTTACAGATAATGTCTTCAATTCTACAGTTTTATAAACTATTTAAAAAATAGAAAAATTACAGTAGAAATTTAGAGTAAATTAACCATAAAAATAGGATTTTTTTTCTTACAAAATTACGATATTTTTCCGCAAAACGTTTCATAAAAATTTCTGTAACTATAATGTTTTTGATCATTATTTGGTTTACAATGTTTTACTTTAATTTTATGGTTTTCGTTTGGCAGCTGTAGCTGTAGCTTCACTGAAATTCAAGTATTTCTTATATATGTATATATATATATATATATATATATATATATATATATATATATATATATATATATATATATATATATATATATATATATATATATATATATATATATATATATATATATATATATATATATATATATATATATATATATATATATATATATATATATATATATATATATACTTGACTTGACTGAAATTCAAGTATTTCTTATATATATATATATATATATATATATATATATATATATATATATATTATATATATATATATATATATATATATATATATATATATAAGAAATACTTGACTTTCAGTGAATTCTAGCTATAAACATATATTTATTTTATTATATACATATATATATATATATATATATATATATATATATATATATATATATATATATATATATATATATATATATATATATATATATATATATATAAAAGAAATACTTGAATTTCAGTGTTCATTTATTTACACGTATACACACACATAAAAGTCTGATCTACAAAATGTACAGGCAGCATACACCTTCCCCTTCGAGCTGTCCTGGATGAACTGAAATTATTTTTTCCAATCATTTTGAACTTGCAAGCGTACTTCTTCTTACTCGTCGTCGCCATGTCTCTTCTTCGTTCTTCTGCTTCGTCTCCGTTATGTTTTTGGACATTACTACTTGCCGTAGTTTTGAAGCAATGCATGATGGGAATCTGGATGTTGTGTGTCAGTGTATTAACGTGCCGGCTGGAATAAACACACGCTGAGAAATAGCTCCGTGCCTGCCTACTTTATGGGTTATAGATAAACCTATGGATAACGGAGACATATGTCCTCTCTCACCTTTTTAGGTGAGAGAGGACGCTAAAGGCAGTGCCTTTAAGGCACGCCCCCAATATTGTTGTCCGGGTGGAAATCGGGAGAAATTCGGGAGAATGGTTGCCCCTCAATTATTTTTTTTGTCATACCCCCTTGGGTACATAATTTTTTTTTTACGCCCCTCCCCTCCCTAAACTGAAATTAGATTGAGAATTTGATAATGTTTATTTATTTATTTATCCGTAAAAAACACTCTGAATTGCAGGCACCGCCCCTAGGGGATTTTGCCTCACTATTTGCGAAGCACCGTTATAACCTGTCATTATTCACTTAAATAGGATTAGAACATCTGTCAAGTTTTTGCTTACTTCAGAATGAAAAGTTGAGTTAAGTAAAAGTACCACTGATAGTCGCACACACACTAGGTGTGGTGAAATTACCCTCTGCATTTGACCCTCCACCCCCTGGGAGGTGAGGGGAGCAGTGAGCAGCAGCGGCGGCCGTGCTCGGGAATCATTTTGGTGAATTAAATAGAGATTATTTGATTTATGTGCACTGCAAAAACAAGCTGAGAAAATATAAGAAAAAAAATGAAAGACGTGAAAAAAATCTAAACATTTAAAATATAATAAAATCTATTTCTGTAATATATAGTATAAAAATAAAAAATATAATAAAAAAATACTAAAAAAAAATGTTTAATTATCTGTCCATGCAGCTAGTTAATTTTACTTGATAGTACATCCTAAATTAGGATTTGAATATCAAGAAATTATCAGGACTTTAAAGATATAAATAAATATTTTATTTTGGAAACAAGTATTATTCAAATTACATTTCTTAAATTAAATTGCAGAAGATGTTCTATGTGGGAAAAAACTAAATATCTTATTTGAATATTAATAATAATATAATTTTAACAATTTTAAAGTAGAATCGACAAAATATAATTCTTGATGCTAAAATTAAGATTATGATGTAAAGTCAGTGACTAAAAATGAATAAATAGCTTTAATTTCTAGAAATAAAATTTAAAATCTTGGCAAGTGGCAAATAATTTGCAGTGTGGGATTATAATCACAAATCATAATAATACATGATTATTATGATGATTTTATTGTTATTAGTGAATTCCTTGGAAGTGAAGTTCTGATTTTTATCGATCTGTTAATGCACGCTTTGTTTGTTTTAGTTTGTCAGACAGACCTTCAAAGTAGGATCTATGCATGCCTGCGTTTCACCAATCAAATGCAGTCACTGGTGACGTTTGACTCCGTTTCAACAATCAAACAGAGCCAGGTGGTCACATGATTAACTACACATAAAGTTTCAGCGGCAAACAACAAGCTTAAGCTTACATGAACTCAACATCAAATTTGAGGAAGCACATGGCGGTAAGTAACGTTAGTAGATATTTTGGCTGTCACCGTAGGCTGATGTTAGCTTCCCTGCTATGAATCACTGTCAAATGTACATCGTGTGGGGGACATTTATTAACGCACTGCAGCCTCATAGAGAGACAGACAAAGACACACACACACACACACACACACACACACACACACACACACACACACACACACACACGCGCATGCATAGAAAAACCAATCAGAAGTGCACAGTGTGTTCCCAGGTGCAGCCCACACCTATCAGTTTATGGTTTGCGTAAAGGCTAACTTGTTATTTTCCTTTGTAATATCTGCCTTACTGAGCCTATGGTGCTGTTAAGTTATTTCGGCTCAATTTGCCTTACTTTTTTTATGTTAATGTATTATTATTTAATGTATATTACTGTTTTAGTTGCTTAAGAGATATTCCTGGCTCTGAATTTGCTCATTGCTATTTTTATGTTTTTGTGCATCATTAAACGAACAGGTTACTCATCAGTTACTCAGTACTTGAGTAGTTTTTTCACAACATACTTTTTACTTTTACTCAAGTAAATATTTGGGTGACGACTCCTTACTTTTACTTGAGTAATAAATCTCTAAACTAACAGTACTCTTACTTGAGTACAATTTATGGCTACTCTACCCACCTCTGCACCCTTGTAGGGGTGTAGGTACAGGTTTTGTTTGAATATAAATTACATATTTAAATGGCAGTGAATGGGGTATAAAAATGGGGCATAAAAAAGCATGTATCGTCCTCATTATGAACAGTTTAAATTGTTTGGAAAAAAATTTGAAAAGGGAAACTATCAACTTTCAACTGTCAGTGTAGGCCACTTCAGGCACATCCTACCTATTCAGCAACCTTAAGACCGTATCATTTACGATATAAATTATAAAATAAGAGGAAGTCAAACATAGCTCGTTTGAAATGTCTCAGAAGAGATGAAAGAAAGCATAGGAAGTCAAAACCAGGCAACCTTTTCTTGGTCCTGCTAAAGTTGCTGAATCTCTATCATCTTCTAATCTCCTGTTCTGCGGTCGACCCTAATTATAAAGCTGGCAAATTTCCCCGCAGAGACTAATAATGGCTGACATAATCATTACACGTTACTGGGAATTCTCTTTGGAGACGTACATCAGGGGTGTGCAAACTTTCTGACGCGGGGGACGCATTGGGCTAAAAAAAAATAATTGTCTGGGGGCTGAAAGCCAACTGGATGTAAAATAATTATTTATATATATATATATATATATATATATATATATATATATATATATATATATATATATATATATATATATATATATATTGGATATTAAGAGTATGTGAAAGTACAACTCCTACATTGTTTACTTCTGTGACGACCTCCCTAAAGTTTTGTAAACAATCAGAAATGTCAAGCAGCTAAAATGCACCAAACATGGATAAGTGTGGAGAGTGTTTTACATGTTTCCCATCATGCACTCTAATACTTTTATACGGGTGTATGTTTGATTTTTTTCAAGATGTTTTGACGTTTTTCATAATATCCACAAAGTTCAGTGAGCAGGTTGTATTATGTGTAACCATGTGAGTTGCATATATATATATATATATATATATATATATATATATATATATATATATATATATATATATATATATTGATGGAAGCAGATTTTTACATATACCCATATTTAAGTGTTACTTCTTTATTTTCATAGTCATATTACAAAACAGCTAGTGTTCTTCCAATTGTGCTCTTTTGGTCTGCAAGTACTGTGTCGGCCTTGAAATTTTGGTATGCAGGTAGTAGCCATAACTCAGGGAGTAGCCATAACAACGAGGGTGGGAGCGAGGGACAGATGGAAGAAAACAGCACTTCCGTGGGTTTGGGGGGGGGGGGGGGGTCGATCTTAGCTGCGCTAGAGAACGCTTCTGTACTGGATTGGTCTCATTCTATTTCCAAAGCTTTGGAAATAAATTACAAAATACCTATTCTGTTTCTGGTGGTCCTTCTACTCAGCATATATGTCATGAAAAGAACTTGGGAGTGACCAGCAACTTAAACTCCCTGGGAGGAAGATCGGCTGGGACGCAACAATATATATATATATATATATATATATATATATATATATATATATATATATATATATATATATATATATATATATATATATATATATATATATATATATATATATATATATATATATATATATATATATATATATATATATATATATTATTTTTATTTTTTTTTATTTTTTTTTCACCATGACTAGGGAAGGTTGTTTAAATAATGGTATATTATAAATGCTGTGTTGGTCTTTCACAGTACATAAAAGGGCCATTGACCTGATTTATTCACATTGTCCACAAGATGGCAGCAAATTGTAGCATTCAGAGGCGCCTCATATTTAAGATTAATTTGAAAGAGAGTTGCAATACTTAATTGAGCTCATGACGTCTCGCCGGCTAAATTAGGATAGTCTTTTTTTATAGGATGGGGTAGGCTTTTATTTATCTCACAAGGGGGAAATTACAGATGGGCCGCACTTGGGCCACGGACCATAGTTTGAACACCCCTGACCTACATGATGATCATCAGCCATCCTGGAAACAAGCTATGACATACCATAGCATCAATGTTACTGAAGCGGGATGTTTACCTTATTCATGAGGTGGGAGAAGGACCGTATGAGGCCGCAGTGCTTCTCAGCCAGGAAGCGGTATCGTCTCTCCTCCTCCTTCAGAGCCTCGCCGTGGCTTTCCCGAAGGAAATGCATGTACTCATCCTGTAGACGCACATTCATCAATGTAACCAAAGTTGATTGAAATATCACAAAATTGTTTCGGGTGAATCATGAAGGTGTCTGTCACGGCCCGGGCGCATGCCGAAGCGCATCCTTCATCTAATGCACGTGTCACTCCGGCGGCAGCAAGCAGCTGCTTTCCATCAGCACTCAACGCACCTGTCGCTAATCAGAGTCCTGCCTTCAAAAGCCTGCACAACCTGCTCTCCGGCGCCAGAACGTAATTATCTGTTCCCGTACAACCTCCGTTCCCGCGTTGACGAGCTGTGTGTCTCGTCATTCCTTCTTCCTCTGCTTCCCGGACTGCCTCTTGGATCTCAACCTCCCGCTTGGACAAGGACCTCCTACGCCTCGCTATAGCCCCCGACTACCTGCTTGTCTCACGGACATTCTAGCATGCTTTTCCCCTCTGGGACTTCCGCCTCTCGCTCCACACTCCCGGTAACACACAACAGCTAATCTCCACACATAGTCTCACACACACACTCATGGATTTTTGTCACACTCCATTTATCTTGGTTTGTTATATTATTGTTTGTTATTATATATATATATATTTTATATATATATATTTATTTATTTATTTTTATATATATATATATATATATTTTTTTATATATATATATATATTTATTTTTTTTTTAATTTTCCTGAGGGAACTCTCCTGAAGGAATCAATAAAGTGCTATCTATATAGTGTGTGTATATATATAATAAATCATAGAGTTAAATACCAAGCCCTTGTTGTCTGTGCCGTCAACTCCCCCCGTACACAATTATGTTTGTTTACATTATTAAAGTTAAAGTACCACTGATAGTCACACACACACTAAGTGTGGTGAAATTACCCTCTGCGTTTTACCCATCCCCTTGGTCCACCCCCTGGGAGGTGAGGGGAGCAGTGAGCAGCAGCTTATCGAATCCAGATAGGTTGTTGTATATGGAAAAAAACACAATATTTGGTTTAACAAAAGCTCACTTTTATTTTATAAGAAAAAATAATAATAATAATAATAAATAAATATTGATTGTTGTTACCCAAAGTATATTAAGTGGGATTTTTCAGAAAAACAAATATATACAGTAACACAAAAACAACCTGTCTCTGTGATCACTATAGGTGTATAAATAATAATATAGTGTTAAATGAAATCAGTCCCTTGGGCACAAAACTGAAAATAATACAGCTCTCCAAAAAGTGCACTTCTGCTGCTATTGGAACATACTAACTACACACACAGGCAGACAGCTAACAAACAATCCAAGGTGTCTAATAAAGTTCCAAAGCAGATTAATCCATTTAGGCTCTTTATGGTTGTTGATCTTGATTTGTCTTTTCCTATCTTTACTTTTGTCTTGCACTGGACTGTTATTTTTTTTTAACTGCAATACACACAATGACAAATGTATAAGCTATGTGATTCAATTAACATGCTGAAATTTAATACACAATATGTAAATATTAGCTTCACACAAATATACAGTACTATCATCAAACAAATACTTCTGAGTGTTGAAACTACTTCGATGGTGGAAATATACGACTGTCATCCATTTTAAGTCCTCAAAACATCCATTGAAACAGTGCAATCTACGGTCCCCTCCAGGGTTTCTCATTGTCATCCCATTGGGTTGAGTTTTTCCTTGCCCTGATGTGGGATCTGAGCCGAGGATGTCGTTGTGCCTTGTGCAGCCCTTTGAGACACTCGTGATTTAGGGCTATATAAGTAAAATTTGATTTGATTTGATGATAAACGTGCATATACTGAATCAGTACGTACGCAACAGTGCTGAGTTTTGATAAAGAAAACGTGTGGAAAAATACAAACCTGGTTAGTTCCACGTCTTAGCTGTCGGTCCATAACTGCTGCCTGACTGTGGACGCTCATCTCGTATTGTTTTCTGCTGCCCTATGAGACACAGATCGCCCATTAGGCGCTTCTTTGTAGTCACAATTACAAAACAGCAACACAGCAGCGTCTTTATTTACGATATAACTCCCAAAGCATCGGGATTCCGGATGACGCAATGCCACCGGGGTGAACGGGTTAGTGGTCACTTGTTTTACTACAGGGCTGGCGTAGTAAACGCAATGCATTGTGGGTTTTGCGGGCCTCTGAGTAGCTTATTTACATGGCCGAATTCAAGACTCGGTGCTAAGGTTGTGTGTATTTCCTTAACAAGTTCAAAACATGGCCAAAACCGATTTGGTGAGATTTTTTCCTCATTTCCAGCGTGAAAGCAAAGCCAAGGAACTCGGGTTAGTGAGCTAATAGAGCCTGGAAAGCAGCCGTGAGACGAGCAAAGGGTGTGGTATTTTGCTCTGGGCCTGTTTTGCTGCCAATGGAACTGGTGCTTTACAGAGAGTAAATGGGACAATGAAAAACCTAAAATCTTCAGCCCAGAGGTTGGGTCTTGGGCGCAGTTGGGTGTTCCTACAGGACAATGACCCCAAACACACGTCAAAAGTGGTAAAGGAATGGCAAAATTTAGGCTACAATGAAGGTTTTAGAATGGCCTTCCCAAAGTCCTGACTTAAAGGTGTGGACAATGCTGAAGAAACAAGTCCATGTCAGAAAAGCAACACATTTAGCTGAACTGCACCAAATTTTGTCAAGAGGAGTGGTCAAAAATGTCCAGCAGAAGCTTGTGGATGGCTACCAAAAGCGCCTTATTGCAGTGAAACTTGCCAAGGGACATGTAAGCAAATATTAACATGGCTGTATGTCAGGGGTGTCCAAAGTGCGGCCCGGGGGCCACTTGCGGCCCGCAGCTAATTGTTTACCGGCCCGCCACACATTCTGCAAAAATTGCAAAATTGATAATATTGCAAAAATTAAAAAAAAAACATTTAAAAAAATGTGGAATGAGGTGAAATCTAACAAGACAAAGTTGCAATGTTGACACAAAGCTGCCATGCAGGCTGTTTTTTTTTTCTTTTGTCTTTGTTTATTTGTCTTTTTTTCGCCATTGCTAAAAAAAAAAAAAAAAAAAAAAAAAAGACTAAAAATCTATGTTATAATTACAGATATTATCGGCCGATAAAAGCGTTAAAATGTAATATCGGAAATTATCGGTATCGTTTTTTTTATTATCAGTATTGGGTTTTTCTGGGTTTTTTTTTTTTTTTTTGTATTAAATCCACATAAAAAACACAAGATACACTTACAATTAGTATACCAACCCAAAAAACCTCCCTCCCCCATTTACACTCATTCACACAAAAGGGTTGTTTCTTTCTGTTATTAATATTCTGGTTCCTACATTATATATCAATATATATCAATACAGTCTGCAAGGGATACAGTCCGTAAGCACACATGATTGTGCGTGCTGCTGGTCCACTAATAATACTAACCTTTAACAGTTAATTTTACCAATTTTCATTAATTACTAGTTTCTATGTAACTGTTTTTATATTGTTTTACTTTCTTTTTTATTCAAGAAAATGTTTTAAATGTATTTATCTTATTTTATTTGATTCATTTTTTTAAAAAGTACCTTATCTTCACCATACCTGGTTGTCCAAATTAGGCATAATAATGTGTTAATTCCACGACTGTATATATCGGTTGATATCGGTATCGGTAATTAAACAGTTGGACAATATCGGCATATCGGATATCGGCAAAAAGCCATTAACGGACATCCCTAGTTATAATGAATTATTAGTTAAAAAATATCATTTTAAAATGTTTCATGTGGAAAAAATATTGCATATATGGTGTGGTTGCCATATAAAAACATCAACGTTTTATTCGACAAAAGAGCATAAAACCAACAAAATGATAGTTCAAACGTAAAATCGACAGATATATCTGAAGTTGATCTCGTAATTTAAGTGTTAAAAGTAAAAAAAAAAAAAGTAATAAAAATGTATCACTTTATGAGTGGGGGATCTTTTGGATCCCAAATATATTTAGTAGGATTTTATTTAACTTTTCCCTGTGATTACTCAAAAATATTAAAGAATTAGAATCAATGGTGTCCTGCATTATTGATCTTTTAAGGCTCTAATTACTAAATACTGCATATTTCAGTTTTACTATAAAAAACAAATTTGTCTTTGACAGAAAACTTTTTTTTTTTTTTTTTACTTTATATCAACCTCAAGTTGATGTAGAGATTTACTGTAAGCGTTAAATAAAAAATAATAATAATAATTTGACTTATTTTTAACAGTTTAATGACTGAGACCCTTTATAGTCCCCGGGACCCCTAGAGGTTAAAAAAAAAAAAAAATCCATATATTTTGTTAAGGTTTGAAAATGAAAAATATCAAAATGGCGCCCGCATGCTTGGAAAAGTTTGGACACCCCTGCCTTAGACCTTAAGGATAGAAAGGACAATGCAGGTATAAATAGACTAAATATAGCAATATAAAATATAACATATATACGTAATATTTACATAATATATGTACAGTATATTATATATACTGATATATTATATTATATTATGTCTATATCTTATATACAATATATAACAATTGCCATGTACAATATTACAGTATATGTGACAGCTGCAGCATAAAATAGAGAGTAAATCCAGCAGAAAATACACATTAAAAACAAAGAGAAGTAGCTAACATAGAAGGTGTCAGGTAATAGACAGATATCATCATTTGAGAGCAGCCAACATGGACGAATAGAACAGACAAGTCATTGTTGTGTCTGCTCGCGGAAAACAAACATCCTAATCTACGATTTGCCTCCCTCGAATGGCCTTGACGCTGTGAAAACAGGACCAAACAGGCCCCCGCATGCTTACATTTTTCCGTGTACGGCCCTCAGTGGAAAAGGTTTGGACACCCCTGCTGTATGTATACTTTTGACCCAGCAGATTTGCTCACATTTTCAGTAGACCCATAATAAATTCATAAAAGAACCAAACTTCATGAATGTTTTTTGTGACCAACAAGTATGTGCTCCAGTCTATCACAAAAAAACAAGAGTTGTAGAAATTACTGGAAACTCAAGACAGCCATGACTTTATGTTCTTTACTTGACTTGACTTTATTTATTCATGCTTGCAGTGGAGCCAAGGCCCCACTGAAAAAACAGCTGAACTTTACAATGAATATTAAACAAACAAAGATTAAAAAAAATTAAAAGAACAGACAGTATTTTATATAAAAAAAAACATTTTCATTTTCAGGGCAACAGCAGCATGGAAACTATTAGCATTCTGGTAATTGACTGTATTACTTATTTAATTAGATAGTATTATTATACAGTTTAATTGCAGTATGCAGGGTAGAGTTTTTAAGTCTCTTTGTCTTGGCTTTGGGCTCGGGTTCAGCCAGCTTATGTTGGTTCCTCAATGTCCTGGCAGTGCGGCTGCCTCGTGTTGGAGGTAGCAGGTCATGCAGAGGGTGTTGCTCATCATGCATATCCCTGACCAGCTTCACTGCAGCCTCCTCTCTCCTGGTCTGGAGTGATGGTAGGGCTTGTGAGATGTTTCCAGCTCTCCTCGTAATGATTTTACAGGCACGTTTCTGGACTCGCTCTAGCTCTGCCTGTTGTTTTTTGGAGCAGCCCACTAAGAGCACTGAGCTATATTCCAGACACGGCCTGATGAGAGTGGTGTAGATGGTAACAAGGTCGTCTGCAGGTAGTCCATGTCTCGCCATGACTGTGAGGTAGTGCAGCCGCTTGGAGGCGGTTTTTATTGCCTTCTCCATGTGCACATCTCCAGTCAGGTTTTGATCGAGGTGGTAACCCAGGTACTTTGTTGTTTCCACGACAGGGACCTCCTGTCCCCCCAACATCAGTGCAGGAGGTTGTGATGGATTTCGGGCAAAACATATCCGGAGTTCTACCGACTTCTTCCCGTTGAGTATCATTTTCTTATTTGCTGCCCATTCATCCAGCCTTTGTGCCTCCTGGCACATCGTTGTGTCTGACATGATGTTGGATATGGGGATCGCTCTCGATAGCCCGATGTCATCTGCATATCCGACATCAAGGGTGTCCTCAAAAACAGCATCCCGGGTGGCCATGTAAAGGAGGAAGACATATGGGGAGACAACACCCCCTTGTGGCACCCCAGATGTAACTTCAATCCAGGGGCTGTGAGCTCCATTTGCCACCACTCTCTGTCTCCTTCCTGAGATGTAACTATGTAGCCAGGCTGTCAGATATGGGCACAGTCCTAGGTCCAGTATGTTTTGCATCAGGATCCCATGGTCAATTACATCAAAAGCTCTCGACATATCTGCCAACAGTACTCTCACCATCGTTGGTTTGGAATCGGTTTCGGTAAGCCAGGTGTGCATTGCCCTGACTAGAGCCATTGTAGTACTGTGCTTAGGCAGATATGCATATTGATTTTTACATATGTCAAGCACTGTTGGCATAAGCTTTTTCAACACAAAACGTTCTATTGTTTTCCCCACACAAGAAGTTAGTGAGATAGGACGCCAGTTTGAGATTGAGCCAGGGTCTTGGCCTTTGGGTATGGGACAGACATTGGACTCCTTCCATACATCGGGGACACACCCCTGTTGGAAAGAGCAGTTGGCCAGATGTGTGATGACCGGTGCCAGGTCCTCTGCATGTTCTTTCAGCAGCCAGGTGGGAATGCCATCCGGCCCACTTGCCTTCTGGGGGTCCAGCCGAGTGAGGGCTAGCTTCATCTCACCTATGCTACAGATGTCACTTGGTGTAGCTCTTGGTAGGGGATAGACACAATAGGGCGTTGCTTTAGTCCACGACTCCGCAAAGAAGTTGTTCAGGGCTTCTGCAGTTTTGTCCTCTTCAACTTCTTGTATTTTGATTATTCCATCAGTTGATGATTTAGCGCGTCCTAGTCCTTTATTTATATAGTCCCACCACTCTTTGGGGTTCTTTTTCTTTAGGTTTTGCATTTCATTTTTATAATATCTAGTTTTTGCCTTGCGTATAAGTCTTTGGACGAAGTTTCTGATTTCTCTCCATTTTCCCACTTTACCCCATTTATTGTGGGCTTTTTGTCTTTTCTTTATAGCCTGTTTTATTTTCTCTGTCATCCATGGTTTGTCCGCATTTGTAATTTTTTTTCAGTCGCACAGGCATGCATATGTCCATTGCTGTCTGGATATAGTTGTTAAAACTTGCTGCTTTGGCAGTGACGTCCACAGCCTCATAGACAGCAGACCAGTCAGTCATAGCAATGCATGTTGACAGAGCCTCTTTTCTTTCTGTGGTCACTAATCGAGCCCTCCTCCTCTTCACCTGTTGTTTCATACATGTGTATGTAAACTTTTGACCACGACTGTAGGTGTGCCAAGCTTGTGGCATCCTGTTAAAAAAGACTTGAGGCTGTAATGAGTAAGTCTGTGAATACTTATGTACATGCCATTGTTTTTATTTAAAAAAAAACATTGTTTTTTATTAATTGTGCGAGTTATATTAAAAACAACTTTTCACTTTGTCATTATGGGGTATTGTCTGTAGAATTTTGAGGAGAAAAATGATTCCATTTTGTAATAAGACTGTAACATAACAAAATGTAAATACAGTTAAGTGCTGTGAATACTTTCCGGATCCACTGTACAGCGTTGTCGTTAAACTTATGAGAGGGTAACACTTACTGTGTCACAAAGCCGTTGTGCAAAAGCCAAGAAGACAAATACTGAGGAGATGAATATTTCTGC
This sequence comes from Entelurus aequoreus, assembly GCF_033978785.1. Lineage (NCBI taxonomy): Eukaryota > Metazoa > Chordata > Actinopteri > Syngnathiformes > Syngnathidae > Entelurus > Entelurus aequoreus. The sequence goes on along the minus strand of NC_084755.1, from coordinate 36,822,585 downwards.
TCCGCTGCTCCCAGTCTGTGGAACGCTCTCCCTGACCACCTGAGGGCACCACAGACTGTGGATGCTTTTAAAAAAGGCTTAAAAACACATCTTTTTTAAAAAAGCCTCTTTATAGATTGTTATAGATATGCATGCTGGTTCTAGCTATTGGGCTGTTTCTAGTTTTATATTTTATTTATTTTTATTATGTTTTATTATTATTATATATATATATATATTTTTTTATTTTTTTTTTTAACACTGTGGCACTTGAGGCTGTAATGAGTAAGTCTGTGAATACTTATGTACATGGCATTGTTTTTATTTTTAAAAAAAACTTGTTTTTTATTAATTGTGCGAGTTATATTAAAAACAACTTTTCACTTTGTCATTATGGGGTATTGTCTGTAGAGTTTTGAGGAGAAAAATGATTCCATTTTGTAATAAGACTGTAACGTGACAAAATGTAAATACAGTTAAGTGCTGTGAATACTTTCCGGATCCACTGTACAGCGTTGTCGTTAAACTTATGAGAGGGTAACACTTACTGTGTCACAAAGCCGTTGTGCAAAAGCCAAGAAGACAAATACTGAGGAGATGAATATTTCTGCTCCGCTGCTCCCAGTCTGTGGAACGCTCTCCCTGACCACCTGAGGGCACCACAGACTGTGGATGCTTTTAAAACAGGCTTAAAAACACATCTTTTTAAAAAAAAAGCCTTTTTATAGATTTTTATAGATATGCATGCTGGTTCTAGCTATTGGGCTGTGTCTAGTTTTATATTTTATTTATTTGTATTATATTTTATTATTATTATTATTATTATTATTTATTTTTTTTATTTTTTTTTTTAACACTGTGGCACTTTGAGGTTGTTTGCTCAACGTAAAGTGCTTTTTACAAATAAAATCTATTATTATTATTATTATCATTTATAATTGACTTGAAAAAACACAAGTCTAATTAAGTTCAGTTGACTCACTCCAGAGAACACTATGTAGGTGAGCTTTCAGTCCAATTTTGTAAATTGCCATACATCAAATTGAGAAACAGTATAATGACTAAGTCAACTAAGCCTGGCCTCCCCCATGCCGCAATAGTAAGTCCCTCACTCACCGATATGTAGTCTTTGTCCAGTCTCACGTTATTGTCCATCTCCTGAAGAACGTCCTCGGAGAACCCACGGAACTAGAAGGACGCGACCAAAGTCAATTAGAACCCACACAATAAAAAGTATTTTTGTAATCGAGTCATATTGTGACGGTGTGGTATGGCGGTGTAGGAACTTACTACTCCCTCCAGTTCCAAGCTCACTTTCCTTTGGCTCTCAGCAATCTGAATCAAAACATCTCCTAAGAAGACAAGGACAGCACACAATTAGACGACAATCATATAAATGTTATAAAATTGATACTATAATTTGTACTTGATCATGTCAATCTAATACAAGTCACGCTTCAAATTTTGCGGCAACACTACATCAGAGATTTAAAAAATGTAATTTCAGAATATTCTACATCATTTTGGCTTAAATTAAGTGTTAGATTAAGTCTTAATAATATATTTTATTTGTAAAAGCACTTTAAATTGAGCAAACAACCTCAAAGTGCTACAGTGTATTAAAAAAAAAAAAAAGATAATACAAATAAATACAAAATAAAAACTAGAACAGCCTAATAATTAATTTTTTTTATTTAAACGGGGATAGCAGATCCATTCTATGTGTCATACTTGATCATTTCGCGATATCCCTCTGTTGCTAGATATCTCGAAATGTACGTTGTAATATGTATATGTGCTTTGCTATGGAGGTTTTTTCCCACTCCAGACTGGGCCCCCTTAGGAGCCCAGTCTAGATTGTATTTTTTAACTCATCCTTCCCCAGCGTTTTACCTTTTTCCCCATCTTTTACGGGGCGCCTTGTGGCGACCCAACAGCGTTCCTGTTCTGTAACCCTGTACACTGTTTGTTTGTCTAAACTTGAACGGGTTTGTGTTGAAAACAAAGTTTTGTTGTACTTGTGCGATGACAATAAAGACCTACGTATCTATCTCATACTTGCCAACCCTCCCGTTTTTAGCGGGAGAATCCCGGTATTCAGCGCCTCTCCCGACAACCTCCCGGCAGAGATTTTCTCCGGACACACTCCCGGTATTCAGCCGGAGCTGGAGGCCACGCCCCCTCCAGCTCAATGCGGACCTGAGTGGGGACAGCCGTTCTCACGTCCGCTTTCCCACAATATAAACAGCTTGCCTGCCCAATGACGTCATAACATCTACGGCTTTTAGAGAGTAGAGTGCACAACAAGGAGAGAGAGTTCTTGGTTTCTTATGTGGGTTTATTGTTAGGCAGTTTCATTAACGTCCTCCCAGTGCAGTAACAACACACAACAACAGCAGTCACGTTTAGCCTACCGTAAAGCAGTTTGTCTGCCGTAAACAGCAATGTTGTGACACTCTTAAACAGGACAATACTGCCATCTACTGGATAGCCTACAGAACACTGAAATTCAAGTATTTTATTTATATGTATAATAAAATAAAATAAAAATAAAAATAAAAATAAAAATAAAAATAAAAATAAAAATAATAAAAAAAAAAATAAAAAATAAAAAATAAAAAAAAAAATATATATATATATATATATATATATATATATATAGCTAGAATTCACTGAAAATCAAGTATTTCATATATATATATATATATATATATATATATATATATATATATATATATATATATATATATATATATATATATATATATATATATATATATATATATATATATAGCTAGAATTCACTGAAAGTCAAGTATTTCATACATACATATATATATATATATATATATATATATATATATATATATATATATATATATATATATATATATATATATATATATTATATATATATATATATATATATATATATATATATATATATATATATATATATATGAAATACTTGATTTGGTGAATTCTAGCTGTAAATATACTCTCTTCTTAACCACGCCCTTAGCCACGCCCCGACCACGCCGCCGACCCCCCCCCCCCCACACACACACACACACACACACACACACACACACACCTCCCGATATCGGAGGTCTCAAGGTTAGCAAGTATGATCTATCTATCTATCTATAAAAAAATAATATCAAAATGAAATTACTGGATGCTATTTATGTAGTTTGCTCATTTTCCTCGACTGGTGCACTGACATCATGTGGTTTATTTTTTTGGTTACATATGTAGCATCATCTACAAAGATACACATAATTGCTATTGTGACATCTAGTGGACATATTTAGAACAGCAGTTTCTTTCATTTAAAAATGTTGGTTCATTTTTATACTTTGCAAACTCATCTGGTGGGCCGGATAAAACCTGTTCGCTGGGCCTGGTTTGACACCCCTGTTTTAGACACACAGCCACATTATTTGTTTGTATCTTATTTAGATATATCCTAAAATGCCTTCTAAATCAAGTCACAAATCCGCCTATTTAAAGAAAAGTCTCCCGAGTTCTTTACTTTTTTCTTACCCCAGCTGGGTTAAGTGAGTGAAGTGCAGCTCCTGCCTGTCATCATGTATTATTCAAGCCCTCATGCCAGCATCTTGATACCTAACACTCCTGGTTAAATGATAAACCCACTGCACCCTGCTGTTACCATGGACCCACACTGGTAAACAGCGAATAGAGCAGCCGGGGTTATTCCCCAAAACACAACAATTCTAGAACGGTTGCAAAATTCATGAACGTTTAAGGGTGACCACATCTAAATTATGACTGATATTTACCCTCAGCTATGATCTGCTGTGCTTGACTTCACACAACAAACATTCCCGTTTGGGGGGAAAACCCATTTCCTGTCGCTAAACAGTACTTACCTATGGGACGAGAGGACATGGTGTGGAAAGCTCGCTCGCCGATCTGTGAAAGTGCAGTGAAGTACGCCTCGCTCTTTACAGCCAGAGCTGAAACACATATCAATGTGGAATGACTTTCCCCGTCATTGGCACAACAGCAGCAGGGAAGGAGTTGCAGGTGTGACGGGGGGAATATGGTTACCGTGAAACACGTCTCCGTTTGTTTTAGTGTGTTCAAACACTGCAGAGAGGCATGATCGGGCTGTAAAGCTACTTTCTTTCTTTTCCTTTCTTTCTTTAGTTAATTTTGAACATGAACACATGCACTTACAGCATAATACATCACACAATCTCATATCATTTCACTTTACATCCTGTCCGAAATGGAGTAGGAAGAAGCAAAGCTTATTTATTCCTACCCCTTTCCCACTTCAGAGCGTTTACATATATATATACCTTAGACCAGGGGTCACCAACGCGGTGCCCGCGGGCACCAGGTGGCCCGTAAGGACCAGATGAGTAGCCCGCTGGCCTGTTCTAAAAATAGCTCAAATAGCAGCACTTACCAGTGAGCTGCCTCTATTTTTTAAATTGTATTTATTTACTAGCAATCTGGGGCCGTACTTATCAAGCTTCTTAGAGTGCCATTTTACACTTAAGTCCTGAGAATTTGCGAAATTTAGTCCTACTCTCAAACTTAAGAATAAAAGCTTTTTATCAACGTTCCTAAGTCTAAGAATCACTCCTACTCTCCACGATATTTAAGAGACCTTCAGAGGTGTCTTAAGTGGTTAGGAGTTGCCAGCAGGGGATGGCACTGAGGCGAGAGAGTTTTGTTTTTTTTTGATGACGAGCAGCTGATCAAACGGTATCGTTTAGACAGAGCGAATATTATTTTTGTCACAGATTTAATACTTTTCGATTCCTTGTTGATTTCTGCATGTGACTGCAGTGGGCTAGTATATATAGAGCCACCCACACCAGTTTCAAATGAGTTGCCTAATTAATGAATTGGAAAGAAAATGTTATGACAGTAGCGTATGTGTGTGGCCGTGAGGTGAGTGACGTCAGTGAGTGTGTGGGCGAGAGAAGAGAGGGAGCGGTAGCGTGAGTGCCGGCGGGGACTAGTTTGTTTTGTATTATTTTGTAGTTTATTGTCAAAATATACACTCCCATTGTCCACTTAAATATTTCCAAGATATTTCTTTATTCTTAGACAAGGGATTCCCTTCCGTGATTGGTCATTTCTATGGACACAGAAATGACGTCACCTAAAATTGCGTTTACGGCACATAGTAATGTCGTAATTCAGCTCTGAGTGTGACACTTAAGATTCAGTCCTACACTTCGCTGAAAGTGTGAGTAAGACGCTTGATAACTAACTTTTAAGTGCAGCTTTCAGCGAAGAATTTATTTACTCTTAAGTCAACTCTTAGCAGACTTCTTAGGAGTAATTCTAAGAAGCTTGATAAGTACGGCCCCTGGTCTCGCTTTGCCCGACATTTTTAATTCTAAAAGAGACAAAACTCAAATAGAATTTGAAAATCCAAGAAAATATTTTAAAAGACTTGGTCTTCACTTGTTTAAATAAATTCATTAATGTTTTTACTTTGCTTCTTATAACTTTCAGAAAGACAATTTTAGAGAAAAAATCCAACCTTAAAAATGATTTTAGGATTTTTAAACACCTATACCTATTTACCTTTTAATTTCCTTCCTCTTCTTTCCTGACAATTTAAATCAATGTTCAAGTAAATTTATTTTTTTTATTGTAAAGAATAATAAATACATTTTTTATTAATTCTTCATTTTAGGTTCTGTTTTTTCGACGAAGAATATTTGTGAAATATTTCTTCAAACCTATTATGATTAAAATTCAAAAAAATTATTCTGGCAAATCTAAAAAATCTGTAGGATCAAATTTAAATCTTATTTCAAAGTCTTTTGAATTTCTTTTAAAATGTTTGTTCTGGAAAATCTAGAAGAAATAATTATTTGTCTTTGTTAGAAATATAGCTTGGTCCAATTTGTTATATATTCTAACAAAGTGCAGATTGGATTTTAACCTTTTTAAAACAGGTCATCAAAATTCTATAATTAATCAGGAAAAATTAGTAATGATGTTCCATAAATAATTGTTTTAATTTTTTCAAAAAGATACAGTTAGCTAGTTTTTCTCTTCTTTTTTTCGGTTGAATTTTGAATTTTAGAGAGTCGAAATTGAAGATAAACTATGTTTCAAAATTTAATTGTCATTTTTTTCGTGTTTTCTCCTCTTTTAAACCGTTCAATCAAGTGTAAATATCATTAATTATTAATAATAACATAGAGTTAAAGGTAAATTGAGCAAATTGGCTATTTCTGGCAATGTATTTAAGTGTGTATCAAACTGGTAGCCCTTCGCATTAATCACTACCCAAGAAGTAGCTCTTGGTTTCAAAAAGGTTGGTGACCCCTGCCTTAGACCTTAGACCAGGGGTGCCCAAAGTGCGGCCCGGGGGCCATTTGCGGCCCGCAGCTAATTGTTTACCGGCCCGCCACACATTCTGCAAAAATTGCAAAATTGATAGTATTGCAAAAATAAAAATAAAACATTTAAAAAAGTGAAATTAGGTGAAATCTAACTAGAAAAAGTTGCCATGCAGGCTGTTTTTTTTTTCTTTTGTCTTTCTTTATTTGTCTTTTTTTTTGCCATTGCTCAAAAAAAAAAAAAAAGACAAAAAAATCCATGTTATAATGAATTATTGACCTATTCAAGGCTCCAATTACTTCAAAAATGTCACTTTAAAATGTTTTATGTGGAAAAAATATTGCATATGTTGTGTGGTTGCCATGTAAAAACATCAAAGATTTATTTGACAAAAGAGCATAAAACAAACAAAATAATAGTTCCAGCATAAAATCGACAGATATATCTGAAGTTGATCTCGTAACTTAAGTGTTGAAAGTTAAAAAAAAACTAATAAAAATGTATCACTTTATGAGTGGGGGACCTTTTGGATCCCAAACATATTTAGTGGGATTTTATTAATATTTTCACTGATTTCTCAAAAATATTAAATCATTAAAACCAATGGTGTCCTGCATTATTGATCTTTTAGAGCTCTAATTACTAAATACTGCATATTTCCAGTTTTGCTATAAAAAACAAAGTTGTCTTTGACAGAAAAGGCTTTTTTTTTTTTTTTTTACTTTTTATCAACCTGAAGTTGATATAGAGATTTACTGTAAGCGTTAAATAAAAAAAAAAAATAATAATTGTACTTATTTTTGACGTTTTAATGACTGAGACCCTTTATGGTCCCCGGGAGCCCTAAAGGTTAAAAAAAAAAAATCCATATGTTTTGTTATGGTTTGAAAATGAAAAATATCAAAATGGCCCCTGCATGCTTAAATTTTTCCGTGTGCAGCCCTCAGTGGAAAAAGTTTGGACACCCCTGCCTTAGACCTTAAGGATGGAAAGGACAATGCAGGTATAAATAGACTAAATATAGCAATATAAAATATAACATATATACGTAATATTTATATAATATATGTACAGTATATTATATATACTGATATATTATATTAGTTTATGTCTATATCATATATACAATATATAACAATTACCATGTACAATATTACAGTATATGTGACAGCTGCAGCATAAAATAGAGAGTAAATCCAGCAGAAAATACACATTAAAAACAAAGAGAAGTAGCTAACATAGAAGGTGTCAGGTAATAGACAGATATCATCATTTGAGAGCAGCCAGCATGGACAAATAGAACAGACAAGTCATTGTTTTGTCTGCTCGCGGAAAACAAACATCCTAATCTACGATTTGACTCCCTCGAATGGCCTTGACGCTGCGAAAACAGGACCAGGCTGTTCTGAAAAACACCCCCGAGGACACCTCAATGATGGACGCTTTTGACCTCCCTCCCTCCTCAACGACACCTGGAGTCGAACTTTTGCAGATCGGCCTCAGTCTATAAAAAAACATTACATCATCACACCCAAGACAATTGGGCACACACGCACACCCCTCCTCCCCCACCCCACCCCACGCCTTCACCACCACTTGTTTCCCCTCGGGGTGATGGACAGCTGGCAGCGCTTCATAGCAGCAGTCGACCTCCAGGGCCCCAACACCCCGCCCCTCTGTTGCGAGTTTGTCGTGATTAAATGTAACATGTTTATGTGTGCATTGCATGGAGGTTTTTTACCACTCCAGACTGGGCCCCCTTAGGAGCCCAGTCTAGATTGTATTTTTTTACTCATCTTTTTCCCCAGCGTTTTACGTTTTTCCCATCTTTTACGGGGCGCCTTGTGGCGACCCATCAGCGTTCCTGTTCTGTAACCCTGTACACTTTTTGTTTGTCTAATCTTGAACGGGTGTGTGCTGAAAACAAAGTTTCGTTGTACTTGTGCAATGACAAATAAAGACCTATCTGATCTGATCTATTGCTGCATGGCGAGTGATTATACAGCTGGATGGAGTGCGGAATGAAGGAGTTCTTGAATGGAACACTGTGGGAAGGAAGCTGAAGGAGCCTGTTGGAGTATGAACTCCACTTCTCTCAATTGTCTGGTGGAGATGATGTAATGTTTTTTTTATAGACTGAGGCCGATCTGCAAAAGTTCGACTCCAGGTGTCGTTGAGGAGGGAGGGAGATCTAAAGCGTCCACCATTGAGGTGTCCTCAGGGGTGTTTTTCAGAACAGCCTGGTCCTGTTTTCACAGCGTCAAGGCCATTCGAGGGAGTCAAATCGTAGATTAGGATGTTTGTTTTCCGCGAGCAGACAAAACAATGACTTGTCTGTTCTATTCGTCCATGCTGGGTGCTCTCAAATGATGATATCTGTCTATTACCTGACACCTTCTATGTTAGCTACTTCTTTTTGATTATAATGTCTATTTTCTGCTGGATTTACTCTCTATTTTATGCTGCAGCTGTTACATATACTGTAATATAAAGGATTGTATTTTACTGACTTTTTTTTATAGTAAAATGACATCCGTGAATGAGTAATACAACAGTTTTGTAATCATTATTAATATACTGAGATGAAGAATATCTTACTTTCAATAAGGTTGAAAGTATTTCTCATAATTCCTCTTTTTTGTACTTTGTAAGCACTATTATTTTGAACAACCTCTTAAACTGGATCATATCAGTACATTGTTCAACTTCTTTACTTAATCCATTCCATAATTTAATTCCACATACTGATATGCTAAAGGTTTTAAGTGTTGTACGTGCATACAAATGTTTTAAATTAGATTTTCCTCTAAGGTTACATTTCTCCTCTTTAGTAGAGAAGAATGGTTGTACATTTTTGGGTAGCAGGTTATAGTTTGCTTTGTACATCATTTTAGCTGTTTGCAATTTTACCAAATCATCAAACTTTAATATTTTTGACTCAATAAATAAAGTGTGTGTATGTTCTCTATATCCAACATTATGTATTATTCTAATTGATCTTTTTTGTAACACGGTTAACGAATGTAGCGCACATTTGTAGTTGTTTCCCCATATTTCTGCACAATAACTCAGATATGGTAACACTAGCAAACTTTAATTCTTAAAATACCTGACATCTGCTCTAGATTCGAATCAAACACCCTTACACTATCAGGGCTAAACCACAAAACATCGATAATCCAGGGTTGCCATGGCAATGGCAGTGTTGAAAGAATTGTCCTTATTATGGTACTGCAGTTATTTAAAGGGGTTTTCTACATCTAAACACTTCATGTAACGGTGGATATTTGACCCAAATGTTGCATAAATCATGTTTTACAGACTATCTTGTAGTGCACAGTGTTTTCCAACCACTGTGGGATACAGTCTGGTGTGCCGTGGGAGATTGTGTAATTTCACCTATTTGGGTTAAAAATATTTTATGCCAACCAGTAATTATAATCTGCAAGTGTCGGTGCTGTCTAGAGCTCGGCAGAGTAACCGTGTAATACTCTTCCATATCAGTAGGTGGCAGCAGGTAGCTAATTGCTTTGTAAACGTTGTATCTAATGCTTAAACCAAAAATAAACAAAAGGCGAGTGCCACTAAAAAGGCATTGAAGCTTAGGGAAGACTATGGAAAACGAAACTAAAACTGAACTGGCTACAAAGTAAACAAAAATGGAATGCTGGACGACAGCAAAGACTTACACTGCAAAAACTAAAATCTAAGTAAGATGACATATCTCAAATAAGGGTGATATTTGCTTGTTTTCTGTCTGATAAGATAATTCTTCTCACTAAGCAGATTTTATGTTAGTGTTTTACTTGTTTTAAGTGTTTAGGTCCTAAATGATCTCAGTAAGATATTAAAGTTAAAGTTAAAGTTAAAGTACCAATGATTGTCACACACACTCTAGGTGTGGTGAAATTTGTCCTCTGCATTTGACCCATCCCCTTGATCACCCCCTGGGAAGTGAGGGGAGCAGTGGGCAGCAGCGGTGCCGCGCCCGGGAATCATTTTTGGTGATTTAACCCCCAATTCCAACCCTTGATGCTGAGTGCCAAGGGTTGGAATTGGGGGTTACAGCTTGTTGCTGAGATTTGATGACCTATATTGAGTAAAACATGCTTGAAACTAGAATATCAACTGTTGCAAAGCTGCGTCATCAACACTCACAAGTATAAAACTACTTTTTCAAAGTAATAATTTCTTACTTCAAGCATGAAAAAACAATTCATGATTTTGACACAATTGTGTCTCATAATTAAAACGGATGACATCCAAATGGACTTTGATGTTTTATTTTCAATGAAACAAGAGAAAATACATCCTCATAAAGTAGTACAGTTGGCACAGTACAGTAAACTGACAGTTAATATTTAAACATTTAACATTTAAAACATATATATATATATATATATATATATATATATATATATATATATATATATATATATATATATATATATATATATATATATATATATATATATATATATATATATATATATATATATATATATATATATATATATATATATATTCCTCGTGCACTAATTGACTGAAAGAGCACGCACTTGGCGCGATGATGTCATGTTATCGATGGAAAAATGAATTTTTAGACCATATGATATGCCTGAGCGGCTAGGAGACCCCGAGAGTAACAAACGGTTGCCTTGTTGCCTTTCCATTAGGAAAAATAAACTAGTTTTTATTGCAAGTTTGCTCGTTTCAAAAAATGTAATGCCGAGCGCATATCATTATGTCAAGATAATGGCACTAGCATTTACTTCATTTAAGAATATTTTTCAACATATTGAGAAAAAAAGTCTCATATTTTTCTTTTCTACCAAGAAAAGTGCACTTGTTATTAGTGAGAATATACTTATTTTAAGGTATTTTTGGGTTCATTGTGGTTAGCTAATTTTACTTGTTTTGGAAAGTCTTGACAAGCCAAATGTTCTTGTTCTATTGGCAGATCATTTTGCTTAGTTCAAGTAAAATACCCCTCATTTTTGTATTTTTTTTTTCTTGTTTTTGAACACTGACTTTTTGCAGTGCACAGCGTGTGGAGCAGACGGCGTCCACAAAGCACATACGTACATGACATGACAATCGACAATGTCCACACAAAGAAGGATAGTGTCCGCACTACTGAAATTGTCTTGATTGCTAAAACAAAGCAGGTGTGGGGAATAGCGCTCAAAGGAAGACATGAAACTGCTGCAGGAAAATACCAACAAAACAGGAAAAGCCACCAAAATAGGAGCGCAAGACAAGAACTAAAACACTACACACAGGAAAACAGCAATAAACTCTAAATAAGTCAGGGTGTGATGTGACAGGTGGTGACAGTACACCTACTTTGAGACAAGAGCTATAGTGATGCATGGTTAGTTAAGCTTTAAATTAATATCCAACAATTGCAACAATGACTTTTTACTGTCAATATCAACTACCGAGTTTACATTTTTAATGTTTTCTGCTGGTGGTGTGCCTCTGCATTTTTTCAATGAACAAAAATGTGCCTTGGCTCCATAAAAGGTTGAAAATCACGGTTCCAGCCGCTAACCCACTGTCCCTTCAGGATGTGCCGTTTTGTGGGCAGTCCCCTTCGACTGTGTCTTCTCCCATGTTGTAGTTTTTTTAGCGCTTCCATACAAGTCAACTGACACATATAAGTTCAAACTAGACCAGGGATGTCAAACTCATTTTAGATCGGGGGCCACATGGAGAAAAATCTACTCCCAAGCTGGCCGGACTGGTAAAATCACGGCACGATAACTTAAAAATAAAGACAACTTCAGTGTCACGGCCCGGGCGCACCTCCAAGCGGGCACCTCGTGCACAGCTGCGATCAATCAGCAATCTGCACACCTGAAGCTGATGAGACGCCGGGCTTCTTAAGCCAGAGCAAACCTGCGTTCCAGGCCAGAACGTAGTACAGCAAGCCGACATCTCTCGCTCTATGCTCTCTCTCTCTCTATCTGTGTTTTCTCCCCCTCCAGTGTTCATTTGTCTCGTGTTCCCGTGTCGTTCCAACAGCATTCCTCTGTTCCCTGATTACGAGATGTGTGTTTCGTCTCCCCGTATCCCCTCTGGTTCTCTGGCTGCCCTTTTGGATCTCGACCTGCCATCTGGACACAGACCTTTGACGCCTCGCTCTTGCCCCCGACCTCCTGCCTGTCCCTGGATCTCCGAGCTTGCCTTGCCCCCTTGGACTTCCGCCTCTCGCTCAACACTCCCGGTAACACTCAATTAATGGCTATACATAGTCACACCATACACATAATTTGGATTAGGTTCACACTTCATAATATTGTATTTACTAAATAGAGCTAAAACGACGTCCCTGCATCTATGTCATCTCCTTTCTCCCCCCCGTATCGTAACATTCAGATTGTTTTCTTTGTTTAAAAATAGAACAAGCACATTCTGTAATTGTACAAATCATAATGTTGTTGGGTTTTTTTACAATTACATGTTGCGGTTAACAGTATATATACTTTATTTGTCTTTATTTATATTTTCTGAATAAATTATCAGTCAACTCATTTGTGTTCATTTTCAATCTATCAAGATAAAAAAAAATGATATCAAAATCAAATTACAGGATGTTATTTATGTAGTTTGATCATTTTCCTCGACTGATGGACTAACATGTGGTTTATTTTGTACATACGTAGCATCATCTACAAAGATACAAAGAATTGCTATTGTGACATCTAGTGGACACATTTAGAACAGCAGTTTCTTTCATTCAAACATTTCAGGTACATTTTTATACTTAGCAAACTCATCTCGCGGGTCGGATAAAACCTGTCCGCGGGCCTGATCAGGCATACCAAAGACTATTTGAGTCATACCAAAGACTATAAAAATGGGAACCATTACCTCCCTGCTTGGCACTCAGCATCAAGGGTTGGAATTGGGGGTTAAATTACCAAAAATGATTCCCGGGCGCCACCACTGCTGCTGCCAACTGCTCCCCTCACCTCCCAGGGGGGTGATCAAGGGTGATGGGTCAAATGCAGAGAATAATTTCGCCACACCTAGTGTGTGTGTGTGACAATCATTGGTACTTTAACTTAACTTTTTTTTTTCAATTAGAAATGGCAACAAGAGGAGAGAGAAAGAATGAACTTTTTTACAACCATTTTGGACTATAACTTGATTTTTTTTTAAATGGCGAATTGCGCAAACCTCTTGGGGTAGACTTATACTATTTTAAAAAACGTCACTAAAGTCTCAAATTCCATTTGGAGCAAGCTTGGAAGTGTCACGACGGGGGATCGCAACTTGCTGCAAGGTTTGTTCCCCCGGGATGCAAACGGATCACTCCGGACAGGACTTGCAGGTAGGAATATAATTTAATCTTGAACAAAACTCAAAGAGGTACAAAAAACGGAAAACAAGGCAAAGGAACAAGGTGCCGATCGCACTTAAAGCTAAATACTTAGCATGGACTACAAGACAAGAGACGTGACGAGAGCATGAAGCAAACACTTAGCATAAACTATGGCCTGGAACACTCCGGGAACTGTGGCATGAAACTAGCAAGACTTACTTGGCAAGGCATGAGACAAACACACAGCATAAACTATGGCGTGGAACAAACACGAAACTGTGGCATGAAATAAACAGCATAAACTATGGCGTGGAACAAACACGAAACTGTGGCATGAAACAAACAGCATAAACTATGGCGTGGAACAAACACGAAACTGTGGCATGAAACAAACAGCATAAACTATGGCGTGGAACAAACACGAAACTGTGGCATGAAACAAACAGCATAAACTATGGCGTGGAACAAACACGAAACTGTGGCATGAAACAAACAGCATAAACTCTGGCGTGGAACAAACACGAAACTGTGGCATGAAACAAACAGCATAAACTATGGCGTGGAACAAACACGAAACTGTGGCATGAAACAAACAGCATAAACTATGGCGTGGAACAAACACGAAACTGTGGCATGAAACAAACAGCATAAACTATGGCGTGGAACAAACACGAAACTGTGGCATGAAACAAACAGCATAAACTATGGCGTGGAACAAACACGAAACTGTGGCATGAAACAAACACGACTTACTTGGCAAGGCATGAGGTAAACACTTAGCATAAACTATGGCATTGCATGACAAACAATGACTCGCAAAGGCAGGCTTAAATAATGTCTCATGATTAGAGCCAGGTGAGCGTCCCAAACACAAGAGGCAGGTAAAACTATTACGCAACGATGGCAACCAAAACAAACAAGAGTGCACAAAAAACAGGAACTATTGGAGTCCAAAACTAACAGAACATAACAAAAACATGATCCGGACCACGGATCATGACAGGAAGAAGGCAAGATTGTTTTGAAAATGTCATTTCTGCATGATTTATGAGTTATGCGCATCCTAAAACAAGCAACTATTGTTAAGGGGAGATATGTCACAATCCCACAAGACAGTTTTGACTTTGTTTGCTAATTTCCTGGTTTTGTATCATTTTATGTCCTGCAGCTCCTATTTGGATGATACTTCCTGTTGGATTCCTGGTATTGCTGCACTTTCACTTACTGTTCCGCACCCTGCCAGCTCACCTTTGTTCTATTAGTTAATCCAGCCAATTGATTGTTTAGCTTTTTTTCCCACCAAGTACCACCTAAGAAAAAACGTGGCTTTCCAAGTACCGCCGTAATGACCAACATTAAAATACAGTAGCGTAGTAGGCCCAAGTATTCAATACAAACAAGGCAAACGTTTTATTTAACATGTACACTACCGTTCAAAAGTTTGGGGTCACCCAAACAATTTAGTGGAATAGCCTTCATTTCTAAGAACAAGAATAGACTGTCGAGTTTCGGATGAAAGTTCTCTTTTTCTGGCCATTTTGAGCGTTTAATTGACCCCACAAATGTGATGCTCCAGAAACTCAATCTGCTCAAAGGAAGGTCAGTTTTGTAGCTTCTGTAACGAACTAAACTGTTTTCAGATGTGTGAACATGATTGCACAAGGGTTTTCTAATCATCAATTAGCCTTCTGAGCCAATGAGCAAACACATTGTACCATTAGAACACTGGAGTGATAGTTGCTGGAAATGGGCCTCTATACACCTATGTAGATATTGCACCAAAAACCAGACATTTGCATCTAGAATAGTCATTTCCCACATTAGCAATGTATAGAGTGTATTTCTTTAAAGTTAAGACTAGTTTAAAGTTATCTTCATTGAAAAGTACAGTGCTTTTCCTTCAAAAATAAGGACATTTCAATGTGACCCCAAACTTTTGAACGGTAGTGTATATTTCATATTTTTGGCCACTGTAATATAACACTGTGTTTAAATATAGGAAAATAAAACACTGTACTTTAATCGAGTGATTTTGTTTTTGGGGCGTACCACTAGATGAAGCCAGCTTACCACAGTTTGACAATCACTGATCGAGCCTATTTTGTTCCACCTGCTGCTCGTGGCCTGTTCCGGATCACTGTGCTTTGTACCTTGACACTCCCATGTTGCACTAGATTAGTTTTGCACTACATGTGTTTTCCTAATTACACGGACTTCTTGCCTGCAAAATCGCCTTTCCTTGCTCTGCACCCTGGGGTCCAGACCAACAACGCCAACACAAGTAACAAGAGAAGTACTGAAAACTAATCATTTTCTTGAAAAAAGACCATAGTTTAAATGTCAAAGTAAATACTTTTTTAAACAGACATTCAACACGGGCTTACCTGGGCTTAAGCCAGGGGGCCCCCACCCAATCGGGGACCCCAAATTTTGACGACGGAACGCAATGATCGCTGTTCGCGGCTGTCAATCCCAGACAGCTCTGCTTTGTGTAGCGATTGTGTACCCTCACTCTCGGCTGTGTTATTTTTGTTTTTCCCCCTTATGCTCCGGGCCCAGGTTGGCAGTATGAGAGGCCAGCGTGCTGACTACTGAGCTAAAACCGCCAGCACTATTCTTGAAGTTGACTGGCCTATGTTACTCAAGGAAATGTTTTAATGAATTAATTATTATTTTTTAAATGGGTCATTGTTTTTGCATAGTTGTTCTGTAGGGGTGGTGTTTAACCCTTGTGTAGTGTTCGGGGTCTGTGGGACCCGTTTTTGATTTTTATTAAAAGAAAAATGATACAATTAATTAATTTTTCAAACTGAGACTCACTGGCTTTGGCTCATTTTCTGTGAAGAACATATATCAGAATACATATTTAATGACCACACACCATACACCCCACCCCTACACATTTTTATTACATATAAGATGTCCGGGTCCACTGGACCCGGGGCTAATAGAAGTGTGGAAATTGATATTCTGTGTACCACACACACACACTCACACACACAGCAGGCCTAGACAGGAGGAGGACAGAGTGTAGGTACACAGAACATCAGAGGGTCAAATGTGCGAGAAAATGAGAGCAGACCGTGTTGACGAACAATGTTGCAACCTTGTGCAGAAACACATAAGAAGAATCCCTGTGGGATGCAGAAACTGGTAGAGAAATTTCCGTGCAACGTTCATATTGTTGTTACTCAGCCAGCGTTTGTGGGTCTGATGGACCCGTTGCATTTTGTGGCTTTTAATGCCTCACAATCAAACACTTTTATGTTGAAATACTGAACAGGTGTTTATTGGGATAAGGTAAACATCTGTTCAGTATTTTAACATAAAAGTGTTTGATTGTGAGGCATTAAAAGCCACAAAATGCAAGGGGTCCATCAGACCCACAAACGCTGGCTGAGTAACGAAATAAAAGTATTTCAACACTTTTATGTTGAAATACTGAACAGATGTTTATTGGGATAAGGTAAACATCTGTTCAGTATTTCAACATAAAAGTGTTTGATTGTGAGGCATTAAAAGCCACAAAAGGCAACGGGTCCATCAGACCCACAAACGCTGGCTGAGTAACGAAATAAAAGTATTTCAACACTTTTATGTTGAAATACTGAACAGATGTTTATTGGGATAAGGTAAACATCTGTTCAGTATTTTAACATAAAAGTGTTTGATTGTGAGGCATTAAAAGCCACAAAATGCAAGGGGTCCATCAGACCCACAAACGCTGGCTGAGTAACGAAATAAAAGTATTTCAACACTTTTATGTTGAAATACTGAACAGATGTTTATTGGGATAAGGTAAACATCTGTTCAGTATTTTAACATAAAAGTGTTTGATTGTGAGGCATTAAAAGCCACAAAATGCAAGGGGTCCATCAGACCCACAAACGCTGGCTGAGTAACGAAATAAAAGTATTTCAACACTTTTATGTTGAAATACTGAACAGATGTTTATTGGGATAAGGTAAACATCTGTTCAGTATTTTAACATAAAAGTGTTTGATTGTGAGGCATTAAAAGCCACAAAATGCAAGGGGTCCATCAGACCCACAAACGCTGGCTGAGTAACGAAATAAAAGTATTTCAACACTTTTATGTTGAAATACTGAACAGATGTTTATTGGGATAAGGTAAACATCTGTTCAGTATTTTAACATAAAAGTGTTTGATTGTGAGGCATTAAAAGCCACAAAATGCAAGGGGTCCATCAGACCCACAAACGCTGGCTGAGTAACGAAATAAAAGTATTTCAACACTTTTATGTTGAAATACTGAACAGATGTTTATTGGGATAAGGTAAACATCTGTTCAGTATTTTAACATAAAAGTGTTTGATTGTGAGGCATTAAAAGCCACAAAATGCAAGGGGTCCATCAGACCCACAAACGCTGGCTGAGTAACGAAATAAAAGTATTTCAACACTTTTATGTTGAAATACTGAACAGATGTTTATTGGGATAAGGTAAACATCTGTTCAGTATTTCAACATAAAAGTGTTCGATTGTGAGGCATTAAAAGCCACAAAATGCAAGGGGTCCATCAGACCCACAAACGCTGGCTGAGTAACGAAATAAAAGTATTTCAACACTTTTATGTTGAAATACTGAACAGATGTTTATTGGGATAAGGTAAACATCTGTTCAGTATTTTAACATAAAAGTGTTTGATTGTGAGGCATTAAAAGCCACAAAATGCAAGGGGTCCATCAGACCCACAAACGCTGGCTGAGTAACGAAATAAAAGTATTTCAACACTTTTATGTTGAAATACTGAACAGATGTTTATTGGGATAAGGTAAACATCTGTTCAGTATTTCAACATAAAAGTGTTCGATTGTGAGGCATTAAAAGCCACAAAATGCAAGGGGTCCATCAGACCCACAAACGCTGGCTGAGTAACGAAATAAAAGTATTTCAACACTTTTATGTTGAAATACTGAACAGATGTTTATTGGGATAAGGTAAACATCTGTTCAGTATTTCAACATAAAAGTGTTCGATTGTGAGGCATTAAAAGCCACAAAATGCAAGGGGTCCATCAGACCCACAAACGCTGGCTGAGTAACGAAATAAAAGTATTTCAACACTTTTATGTTGAAATACTGAACAGATGTTTATTGGGATAAGGTAAACATCCGTTCAGTATTTTAACATAAAAGTGTTCGATTGTGAGGCATTAAAAGCCACAAAATGCAAGGGGTCCATCAGACCCACAAACGCTGGCTGAGTAACGAAATAAAAGTATTTCAACACTTTTATGTTGAAATACTGAACAGATGTTTATTGGGATAAGGTAAACATCTGTTCAGTATTTCAACATAAAAGTGTTCGATTGTGAGGCATTAAAAGCCACAAAATGCAAGGGGTCCATCAGACCCACAAATGCTGGCTGAGTAACGAAATACAAGTATTTCAACACTTTTATGTTGAAATACTGAACAGATGTTTATTGGGATAAGGTAAACATCTGTTCAGTATTTCAACATAAAAGTGTTCGATTGTGAGGCATTAAAAGCCACAAAATGCAAGGGGTCCATCAGACCCACAAACGCTGGCTGAGTAACGAAATAAAAGTATTTCAACACCTTTATGTTGAAATACTGAACAGATGTTTATTGGGATAAGGTAAACATCTGTTCAGTATTTTAACATAAAAGTGTTTGATTGTGAGGCATTAAAAGCCACAAAATGCAAGGGGTCCATCAGACCCACAAACGCTGGCTGAGTAACGAAATAAAAGTATTTCAACACTTTTATGTTGAAATACTGAACAGATGTTTATTGGGATAAGGTAAACATCTGTTCAGTATTTCAACATAAAAGTGTTCGATTGTGAGGCATTAAAAGCCACAAAATGCAAGGGGTCCATCAGACCCACAAACGCTGGCTGAGTAACAACAATATGAACATTATACAAGGGTAAAGTTTTGGGGGTCGGCCCCGAGCACAGCGGTAATAAATAGAGTTGTTTGATTGCCGATACTGTAGCAATCACAAACTGCACACGTCTTGGTTTCGGGATCCCTACAGCAAACACGACACAACGAGAATATTTCCAATGTCCGTGGACTTTGGAAGGAGGTTGAATTAAACAGACGGTTGACGTTACAGTTTGTTCAGTTTACAGCACTAATAAAGGAAGGGGTGTGAACGTCACACAAGAGGATTCTAATTGTTCTCTTATTCTTTTTGCCGGTTTCACCTATTTTTATTTGTCTGTCTTTACCTTGAAACGCTCGGACGTAGCCGTGTCCCAGTGACACGAGTTTCTCCAGGCCCGGGTTGAACTCATCCATCAAGCTCTGTTTCGAAAGAAATAAACAAAACAAGATCTAAAAACAAAACACAGGCATATCTGCAGGACGCCCTAGTAAACGATCAGAACAGGTTGATACATTGACTAACTGAGGTATCTGTTACTTACTGAGTAAATCCCCAATGTGGATCGATGAAGCTGGTCGCTATTAAGGGCAGACATGGTGATAATATCCCCACTGGTTGAACTGGAAGGAACCTGGTCTTAACTCATCCGGGCAGTCAGCATACAGCAACCGCAGAGTTGCACCGTGTTGGACTGAATAAGTGCTGCTCGGGTTGTTGTGAACGTACGCGACTGGGACTTGAATGGCCCCACGGTAAATAATTAAACACCGGCCCGACCATAAAACACGAGCACGCATGCTGTAAACCATGACTGTGTGGGCGTGTCTGCTACAATACGCGGTTCGGCAGTGCGTGTGTAATACAAACAACACTATTTGCAGTGCACAAGTGTTGACAATGCTGGGGAAATACGTGGCTACCACACCCTTACCTTGGAATACTGCTGGGAACTATTCATTTATCCAGTAATTTCACAACAGAAGGAAGATTGTTCGGTCAAAGACAGGAATGTGCTGTGAGAGCAACACTTTAAAGGCCTACTGAAATGATTTTTTTTTATTTAAACGGGGATAGCAGATCTTTGCTGAAAGGATTTAGTATAGAACAACGACGATAAAGATTGCAACTTTTGGTATCTGATTAAAAAAAGGCTTGCCCCTACCGGAAGTAGCGTGACGTAGTCAGTTGACATATACGCAAAGTTCCCTATTGTTTACAATGATGGCCGCATGAAGTGAGAGAGATTCGGACCGAGAAAGCGACAATTTCCCCATTAATTTGAGCGAGGATGAAAGATTTGTGGATGAGGAAAGTGCAAGTGAAGGACTAGTGGGGAGTTGAAGCTATTCAGATAGGGAAGATGCTGTGAGAGCCGGGGGTGACCTGATATTCAGCTGGGAATGACTACAACAGTAAATAAACACAAGACATATATATACTCTATTAGCCACAACACAACCAGGCTTATATTTAATATGCCACAAATTAATCCTGCATAAAAACACCTGCGTGTTTGTTACGCTAGCTCCTAGCTCCTCTGCTAGCTCCTAGCTCCATAGAACACGCCAATACAATTCAAACACCTGATCAACACACACAATCACTCAGCCCAAAAGACCGTTCACCTAACCCAAGGTTCATAAAGCTTATATATTTAAAAAAAGTTACGTACATACGCAAAAAAAAGTTGCGCACATACGGTCAAGCGATCAAATGTTTAGAAGCCAAAGCTGCATACTCACAGTAGCACGTCTGCGTCTTTGTCATCCAAATCAAAGTAATCCTGGTAAGAGTCTGTGTTGTCCCAGTTCTCTACAGGCGTCTGTGTATCGAAGTCAAAAGTCCTCCTGGTTAGAGTCTCTGTTATCCGAGTTCTTCCATCTTGACTGCATCTTTCGGGAATGTAAACAAAGAAGCGCCGGCTGTGTACTGTTGTTGCTGACTACGTTCGAAAAATACGTCCATTTCGCACCGACAACTTTCTTCTTTGCTTGCTCAGCTTCCTTCTCCATAATGCAATGAACATGATTGAAACAGATTCACGAACACAGATGTCCAGAATACTGTGGAATTATGAAATGAAAACAGAGCTTTTTCGTATTGGCTTCAATGTGGAAGGCATACCCGTGTTCGCCGGTCCACGTCACGCGCATACGTCATCCTCAGAGGCGTTTCGAACCGGAAGTTTAGCGGCAAATTTAAAATGTCACTTTATAAGTTAACCCGGCCGTATTGGCATGTGTTTTAATGTTAAGATTTCATCATTGATATATAAACTATCAGACTGCGTGGTCGGTAGTAGTGGGTTTCAGTAGGCCTTTAAGGGTGTAGGATTGCAAACATTCAAACTCAGTCGTCCGCAGGCCCAGATTTGGTGGCCCTGTACTTAACTTCATAGTTCAGAGCAGGGGTTTCAAACTCATTTTAGCTCAGGGGCCCACATGAAGAGGAAATCTATTCCCAAGTGGGCCGGACTGGTAAAGTCATGGCATGATAACTTAAAAATAAAGACAATTTCAGATTGTTTTCTTTGTTTAAAAAAAATGAACAAGCACACCTACATCCATCCATCCATTTTCTACTGCTTGTCCCTTACGGCAGTGGTGCCCAAACACCGGGCCGCACAATTTTTTTATTTTTTTTATTTTTTATTAAATCAACATAAAAAAGACAATATATACACTACCGTTCAAAAGTTTGGGGTGACCCAAACAATTTTGTGGAATAGCCTTCATTTCTAAGAACAAGAATAGACTGTGGAGTTTCAGATGAAAGTTCTCTTTTTCTGGCCATTTTGAGCGTTTAATTGACCCCACAAGTGTGATGCTCCAGAAACTCAATCTGCTCAAAGGAAGGTCCGTTTTGTAGCTCCTGTAACGAGCTAAACTGTTTTCAGATGTGTGAACATGATTGCGCAAGGGTTTTCTAATCATCAATTAGCCTTCTGAGCCAATGAGCAAACACATTGTACCATTAGAACACTGGAGCGATAGTTGCTGGAAATGGGCCTCTATACACCTATGTAGATATTGCACCAAAAAGCAGACATTTGCAGCTGGAATAGTCATTTACCACATTAGCAATGTATAGAGTGTATTTCTTTAAAGTTAAGACTAGTTTAAAGTTATCTTCATTGAAAAGTACAGTGCTTTTCCTTCAAAAATAAGGACATTTCAATGTGACCCCAAACTTTTGAACGGTAGTGTACATTATACATCAATATAGATCAATACAGTCTGCAGGGATACAGTACGTAAGCACACATGATTGTATTTCTTTATGGAAAAAAATAATAATAATAAAAAATAAATCCGTGGTCCGGAACATGTTTTGTGTTTTCTGTTTGTTTTGGACTCCCTTAGTTCCTGTTTGTGCACCTCCTGAGTTTGTTACCATAGCTACCGTATTTTTCGGACTACAAGTCACAGTTTTTTTCATAGTTTGGCCGGGGGTGCGACTTATACTCAGGAGCGAATTATGTGTGAAATTATTAACACATTAGCGTAAAATATCAAATAATATTATTTAGCTCATTCACGTAAGAGACTAGACGTATAAGATTTCATGGGATTTAGCAAATTAGGAGTGACAGATTGTTTGGTAAACGTATAGCAGGTTCTATATGTTATACAAACCCCGTTTCCATATGAGTTGGGGAATTGTGTTAGATGTAAATATAAACGGAATACAATGATTTGCAAATCCTTTTCAACCCATATTCAGTTGAATATGCTACAAAGACAACATATTTGATGTTCAAACTGATAAACATTTTTGCAAATAATCATTAACTTTAGAATTTGATGCCAGCAACACGTGACAAAGAAGTTGGGAAAGGTGGCAATAAATACTAATAATGAATGTTACGTTCTCAGTTGGTTATTTATGCCTCATATAACGTACACTTATTCAGCCTGTTGTTCACTATTCTTTATTTATTTTAAATTGCCTTTCAAATGTCTATTCTTGGTGTTGGCTTTTATCAAATAAATTTCCCCAAAAAATGCGACTTATACTCCAGTGCGACTTATATATGTTTTTTCCTTCTTTATTATGCATTTTCGGCCGGTGTGACTTATACTCCGAAAAGTACGGTACTTGTTAGTTTCACCTGCCTCTGGTTAGTGGTCCCACGCTCAGCTGCTGCCAACCACTAATCAGAGAGCTATTTAGTCACCTTTCTCTCCACGCTCAGTCTGGCGTCATTGTTCGCTTCATGTCTGGTCTCGTGCTAAGTATTTGCTACATGCACCTGTCACGTAAGTTCTCTATGTCCTTAGTCTACGCTAAGTGTTAACTTTTGTTTCAAGTGCGATCAGCGCGTTGTGCCTTCGCCTTGTTTTCCGTTTTTGTACCCTTTTGAGTTCCAAGATTAAAATATGTTCCTACCTGCAAGTCCTGTCCGGAGTGATCCGTTTGCATCCCGGGGGAACAAACCTCGCAGCAAGCTGCCATCCCCCCGACGTGACAGATAGACAGACAATACTCACACTCACATTCACACGCTAGGGCCAATTTAGTGTTGCCAATCAACCTCTTCCTTATCTCCATCGACTGGACAATGAAAATTTCAGTGGATGGAAAGAGGACAGGATTACAGTGGAACCCTTTTGAACAACTAGAAGACCTTGATTTTGCTGGAGACCTGGCTCTGATCTCAGGAACACACACATACATTCAACGCAAGACCACCAGATTGCATGAACACAGTAAACAGATAGGCCTCAGGATAAACACTGGGAAGACCAAGGTCATGAGGCTCAACACCAAATCCTATCAACCTATCACAATCGAGGAGCAGCTGCGTATCACCAAAGCAAGACATGCCTTTGGAACTCTCCGACCTGTATGGCTCTCTTCCCAGCTCTCCAGAAACACCAAAATCAGAATCTTCAATACAAATGTAAAATCTGTCCTTTATGGCTGCGAAACCTGGAAAACCACCAAATCGATCATCCATAAACTACAAGTGTTTATTAACAACTGTCTCAGGTACATACTGAGGATTTGGTGGCCCAACAAGATATCAAATGTAGACCTGTGGAGACGCATGAACCAAGAGCAAATTCAAAATGAAATCAAAAGCAGAAAGTGGGGATGGATCGGCCATAGACTTAGGAAGGATCCGAGAAACCTAGCAAGAAAAGCCCTGGACTATAACCCTCGAGGCAAGACGAAGCCAGGGAGACCAAAACTCAACTGGAGGCGGTCCACTCTTGATGAACTGACCAAGATGGGGATCTCCTGGCAAGAAGCGAAGACCATCGCACAGAAGAGAGTGAGGTGGAGATCCATGGTAGACGCCCTATGCTCCCAAGGGGGCCAAGAGGATTCAAGTAAAAAAAAGTAAAGTAATCAACCTATCCCCAGGTGCATGTCTTTGGAGGTGGAAAACCACCAAATCAATCATCCATAAACTACAAGTGTTTATTAACAACTGTCTCAGGTACATACTGAGGATTTAGTGGCCCAACAAGATATCAAATGTAGACCTGTGGAGACGCATGAACCAAGAGCAAATTCAAAATGAAATCAAAAGCAGAAAGTGGGGATGGATCGGCCATACACTTAGGAAGGATCCGAGAAACCTAGCAAGACAAGCCCTGGACTATAACCCTCAAGGCAAGAGGAAGCCAGGGAGACCACAACTCAACTGGAGGCGGTCCACTCTTGATGAACTGACCAAGATGGGGATCTCCTGGCAAGAAGCGAAGACCATCGCACAGAAGAGAGTGAGGTGGAGATCCATGGTAGACGCCCTATGCTCCCAAGGGGGCCAAGAGGATTCAAGTAAAAAAAAAAGTAAATTAATCAACCTATCCCCAGGTGCATGTCTTTGGAGGTGGAAAACCACCAAGTCAATCATCCATAAACTACAAGTGTTTATTAACAACTGTCTCAGGTACATACTGAGGATTTAGTGGCCCAACAAGATATCAAATGTAGACCTGTGGAGACGCATGAACCAAGAGCAAATTCAAAATGAAATCAAAAGCAGAAAGTGGGGATGGATCGGCCATACACTTAGGAAGGATCCGAGAAACCTAGCAAGACAATCCCTGGACTATAACCCTCAAGGCAAGAGGAAGCCAGGGAGACCACAACTCAACTGGAGGCGGTCCACTCTTGATGAACTGACCAAGATGGGGATCTCCTGGCAAGAAGCGAAGACCATCGCACAGAAGAGAGTGAGGTGGAGATCCATGGTAGACGCCCTATGCTCCCAAGGGGGCCAAGAGGATTCAAGTAAAAAAAAGTAAAGTAATCAACCTATCCCCAGGTGCATGTCTTTGGAGGTGGAAAACCACCAAATCAATCATCCATAAACTACAAGTGTTTATTAACAACTGTCTCAGGTACATACTGAGGATTTAGTGGCCCAACAAGATATCAAATGCAGATCTGTGGAGACGCATGAACCAAGAGCAAATTCAAAATGAAATCAAAAGCAGAAAGTGGGGATGGATCGGCCATACACTTAGGAAGGATCCGAGAAACCTAGCAAGACAAGCCCTGGACTATAACCCTCAAGGCAAGAGGAAGCCAGGGAGACCACAACTCAACTGGAGGCGGTCCACTCTTGATGAACTGACCAAGATGGGGATCTCCTGGCAAGAAGCGAAGACCATCGCACAGAAGAGAGTGAGGTGGAGATCCATGGTAGACGCCCTATGCTCCCAAGGGGGCCAAGAGGATTCAAGTAAAAAAAAAGTAAAGTAATCAACCTATCCCCAGGTGCATGTCTTTGGAGGTGGAAAACCACCAAATCAATCATCCATAAACTACAAGTGTTTATTAACAACTGTCTCAGGTACATACTGAGGATTTAGTGGCCCAACAAGATATCAAATGTAGACCTGTGGAGACGCATGAACCAAGAGCAAATTCAAAATGAAATCAAAAGCAGAAAGTGGGGATGGATCCGCCATACACTTAGGAAGGATCCGAGAAACCTAGCAAGACAAGCCCTGGACTATAACCCTCAAGGGAAGAGGAAGCCAGGGAGACCAAAACTCAACTGGAGGCGGTCCACTCTTGATGAACTGACCAAGATGGGGATCTCCTGGCAAGAAGCGAAGACCATCGCACAGAAGAGAGTGAGGTGGAGATCCATGGTAGACGCCCTATGCTCCCAAGGGGGCCAAGAGGATTCAAGTAAAAAAAAGTAAAGTAATCAACCTATCCCCAGGTGCATGTCTTTGGAGGTGGAAAACCACCAAATCAATCATCCATAAACTACAAGTGTTTATTAACAACTGTCTCAGGTACATACTGAGGATTTAGTGGCCCAACAAGATATCAAATGTAGACCTGTGGAGACGCATGAACCAAGAGCAAATTCAAAATGAAATCAAAAGCAGAAAGTGGGGATGGATCCGCCATACACTTAGGAAGGATCCGAGAAACCTAGCAAGACAAGCCCTGGACTATAACCCTCAAGGGAAGAGGAAGCCAGGGAGACCAAAACTCAACTGGAGGCGGTCCACTCTTGATGAACTGACCAAGATGGGGATCTCCTGGCAAGAAGCGAAGACCATCGCACAGAAGAGAGTGAGGTGGAGATCCATGGTAGACGCCCTATGCTCCCAAGGGGGCCAAGAGGATTCAAGTAAAAAAAAGTAAAGTAATCAACCTATCCCCAGGTGCATGTCTTTGGAGGTGGAAAACCACCAAATCAATCATCCATAAACTACAAGTGTTTATTAACAACTGTCTCAGGTACATACTGAGGATTTAGTGGCCCAACAAGATATCAAATGTAGACCTGTGGAGACGCATGAACCAAGAGCAAATTCAAAATGAAATCAAAAGCAGAAAGTGGGGATGGATCGGCCATACACTTAGGAAGGATCCGAGAAACCTAGCAAGACAAGCCCTGGACTATAACCCTCAAGGCAAGAGGAAGCCAGGGAGACCACAACTCAACTGGAGGCGGTCCACTCTTGATGAACTGACCAAGATGGGGATCTCCTGGCAAGAAGCGAAGACCATCGCACAGAAGAGAGTGAGGTGGAGATCCATGGTAGACGCCCTATGCTCCCAAGGGGGCCAAGAGGATTCAAGTATAAAAAAAGTAAAGTAATCAACCTATCCCCAGGTGCATGTCTTTGGAGGTGGAAAACCACCAAGTCAATCATCCATAAACTACAAGTGTTTATTAACAACTGTCTCAGGTACATACTGAGGATTTAGTGGCCCAACAAGATATCAAATGTAGACCTGTGGAGACGCATGAACCAAGAGCAAATTCAAAATGAAATCAAAAGCAGAAAGTAGGGATGGATCGGCCATACACTTAGGAAGGATCCGAGAAACCTAGCAAGACAAGCCCTGGACTATAACCCTCAAGGCAAGAGGAAGCCAGGGAGACCAAAACTCAACTGGAGGCGGTCCACTCTTGATGAACTGACCAAGATGGGGATCTCCTGGCAAGAAGCGAAGACCATCGCACAGAAGAGAGTGAGGTGGAGATCCATGGTAGACGCCCTATGCTCCCAAGGGGGCCAAGAGGATTCAAGTAAAAAAAAGTAAAGTAATCAACCTATCCCCAGGTGCATGTCTTTGGAGGTGGAAAACCACCAAATCAATCATCCATAAACTACAAGTGTTTATTAACAACTGTCTCAGGTACATACTGAGGATTTAGTGGCCCAACAAGATATCAAATGTAGACCTGTGGAGACGCATGAACCAAGAGCAAATTCAAAATGAAATCAAAAGCAGAAAGTAGGGATGGATCGGCCATACACTTAGGAAGGATCCGAGAAACCTAGCAAGACAAGCCCTGGACTATAACCCTCAAGGCAAGAGGAAGCCAGGGAGACCAAAACTCAACTGGAGGCGGTCCACTCTTGATGAACTGACCAAGATGGGGATCTCCTGGCAAGAAGCGAAGACCATCGCACAGAAGAGAGTGAGGTGGAGATCCATGGTAGACGCCCTATGCTCCCAAGGGGGCCAAGAGGATTCAAGTAAAAAAAAAGTAAAGTAATCAACCTATCCCCAGGTGCATGTCTTTGGAGGTGGAAAACCACCAAATCAATCATCCATAAACCACAAGTGTTTATTAACAACTGTCTCAGGTACATACTGAGGATTTAGTGGCCCAACAAGATATCAAATGTAGACCTGTGGAGACGCATGAACCAAGAGCAAATTCAAAATGAAATCAAAAGCAGAAAGTGGGGATGGATCGGCCATACACTTAGGAAGGATCCGAGAAACCTAGCAAGACAAGCCCTGGACTACAACCCTCAAGGCAAGAGGAAGCCAGGGAGACCACAACTCAACTGGAGGCGGTCCACTCTTGATGAACTGACCAAGATGGGGATCTCCTGGCAAGAAGCGAAGACCATCGCACAGAAGAGAGTGAGGTGGAGATCCATGGTAGACGCCCTATGCTCCCAAGGGGGCCAAGAGGATTAAAGTAAAAAAAAAGTAA
Organism: Entelurus aequoreus; assembly: GCF_033978785.1. NCBI lineage: Eukaryota > Metazoa > Chordata > Actinopteri > Syngnathiformes > Syngnathidae > Entelurus > Entelurus aequoreus. Next base: position 36,793,610 of record NC_084755.1, on the reverse strand, counting down.
AGTAATCAACCTATCCCCAGGTGCATGTCTTTGGAGGTGGAAAACCACCAAATCAATCATCCATAAACTACAAGTATTTATTAACAACTGTCTCAGGTACATACTGAGGATTTAGTGGCCCAACAAGATATCAAATGTAGACCTCTGGAGACGCATGAACCAAGAGCAAATTCAAAATGAAATCCAAAGCAGAAAGTGGGGATGGATCGGCCATACACTTAGGAAGGATCCGAGAAACCTAGCAAGACAAGCCCTGGACTATAACCCTCAAGGCAAGAGGAAGTCAGGGAGACCACAACTCAACTGGAGGCGGTCCACTCTTGATGAACTGACCAAGATGGGGATCTCCTGGCAAGAAGCGAAGACCATCGCACAGAAGAGAGTGAGGTGGAGATCCATGGTAGACGCCCTATGCTCCCAAGGGGGCCAAGAGGATTCAAGTTAAAAAAAAGTAAAGTAATCAACCTATCCCCAGGTGCATGTCTTTGGAGGTGGGAGGAAGCCAGAGTACCCAGAGGAGAACATGCAAACTCCACACAGAAAGATCCCGACATGTTGCGTAAAATACAGGGGTGTCAAAAACACGGCCCCAGTTTTAGTCGGCCGGCGAGATGTGTTAGCTAAGTAAAAAAATGAACTGTCATTTTTGAATGAAATAAACTGCTGTTCTAAATGCGTCCACTAGATGTCACAACAGGCGGGTTCCATTTTTAAACAAAGAAAACAATCTTAAATGGTCTTAATTTTTAAGTTGTCATGCCATGATTTTACCAGTCTGGCCCACTTGGGAATAGATTTTCTCTCCATCTGGCCCCTGAGCTAAAATGAGTTTGACACCAAGCCTACCGTCAAGCATGGTGGTGGTAGTATTATGCTCTGGGCCTGTTTTGCTGCCAATGGAACTGGTGCTTTACAGAGAGTAAATGGGACAATGAAAAAGGAGGATTACCTCCAAATTCTTCAGGACAAGCTAAAATTATCAGACCGGAGGTTGGGTCTTGGGCGCAGTTGGGTGTTCCAACAGGACAATGACCCCAACCACACGTCAAAAGTGGTAAAGGAATGGCTAAATTGGGCTAGAATTAAGGTTTTAGAATGGCCTTCCCAAAGTCCTGACTTAAATGTTGTCATGATTTGTGGTCTGGATCATGTTTTTGTTAGTTTTAAGACTCCATGAGTTCCTGTTTTTGTTGTTTGTTTTAGTTTCCATGACGACTTATTAGTTTCACCTGCCTCATGTGTTCGGGACACGCACCTGCTCTAATCAAGAGACTAGTATTTAAGCCTGTCTTTGCCAGTCAGTCGTCCTGGCGTCATTGCTCGTTTCATGCCACAGTTTCATGCTTGTTTCATGCTTAGTTCATGCTGCTCGTTCCATGTCCTATTCCAAGTTTTTTGCTCGTTATTTGTTTCATGCCACAGTAAGTTTTTTTTGTTATAGGTCCATAGTTCAGGCTAAGTGTTAGCGTATGTTTCCTGCGTTAAGTTTTATGTTCCTTAGCCTCTCGTGCAATCGGCACGCTTTCCTTTTTGTTTTAGTTCCTGTCTTTTGGATTAATTAATTAATTAATAAATATGTTCCTACCTTCAAGTCCTGTCCGGAATAGTCCGTTTGCTTCCTGGGAGAACAAACTTAGCAGTAAGCTGCGAAAAAAAAAAACGTTATGACAAATGTGTGGACAATGCTGAAGAAACAAGTCCATGTCAGAAAACCAACAACTTTAGCTGAACTGCACCAATTTTGTCAAGAGGAGTGGTCAAAAATTCAAGCAGAAGCTTGTGGATGGCTACCAAAAGTGCCTTATTGCGGTGAAACTTGCCAAGGGACATGTAAGCAAATATTAACATTGCTGTATGTATACTTTTGTCATGATCTGTGGTCTGGATCATGTTTTTTGTTATTTTCTGTTAGTTTAAGACGCCATAGTTCCTGTTTTTGTGCACCCTTGTTTGTTTTAGTTTCCATGACGACTTATGATTTTCACCTGCCTCTTGCGTTCGGGTCACACCTGTCTCTAATCAAGAGACCAGTATTTAAGCCTGTCTTTGCCAGTTAGTCGTCCTGGCGTCATTGCTCGTTTTCTGGAGGTACCATAGTTCATGCTGCTCGTTTCTTGCCACAGTAAGTTTTGTTTGTTGCATGTCCATAGTTTAGGCTAAGTGTTAGCGTATGTTTTCTGTTTTAAGTTGTATGTCCCTTAGCCTCTCGCGCAATCGGCACGCTTTCCTTTTGTTTTAGTTCCTGACTTTTGTCCTGTGTAGGATTTATTAATTAATAAATATGTTCCTACCTGCTACCTTTGTCCGGAGAAGTCTGTTTGCTTCCTGGGAGACCAATCCTCGCAGTGAGATGCCAAAACCCCCTCGTTATGACAACTTTTGACCCGGCAGATTCGACCCATAATAAATTCATAAAAGAAGCAAACTTCATGAATGTTTTTTCGTGACCAACAAGTATGTGCTCCAATCACTCTATCACAAAAAAATTATAGTTGTAGAAATGATTAGAAACTCGAGACAGCCATGACATTATGTTCTTTACAAGTGTATGTACACTTTTGATCGCGACTGTATCAATACTTTTTCAGTTGTGTAAAAAACATAATAATAATGTCTCCCTACTAACCCACCAGTGCCTCCATGAAAATGCCCCCCTCTACCTCAAAGAACTACTCACCCCCCAAATCCTCCGCACGACACCTCCGCTCCGGACAGGCTAACCTCCTCCAACCTCCGAGGACAAAGCTACGAGCAATGGGAGACCGGGCTTTCTGCTCCCAGTCTGTGGAACGCTCTCCCTGACCACCTGAGGGCACCACAGACTGTGGATGCTTTTAAAAAGGCTTAAAAACCCTTATTTATTTATTTTTTTTAAAAAGCCTTTTTTTAGATATATGCATACTAGTTTTAGCTATTTGGCTGTTCTAGTTTTTATGTTTTTTTATTTTGTATTATCTTTTTATTTATTTTTAATACACTGTAGTACTTTGAGGCTGTTTACTCAATGTAAAGTGATTTTACAAATAAAATCTATTATTATTATTATTATTATTATTATTATAATGTCTTAGATTTATATAGCATTGTTTTACATTAACATCAATATGGTACTTCAAGTGGGGCATACTTTTTGGCCACTTGAAAAATATGTGTTTTTACTCGCGTTATGTATCTACTGGGAGAAGTTTTGTGTATGCAAGTCTATTTTAACGGCCCTGAAATAAAAGAAAACATTATAAAAATCCCTATCCCTACTTTATCAGGAAGTTCCTCTGTGTTGTTTAAAACAGTTTATAGTTTTTTTTTTAATGCGTGTCCACATAAAAGACGACTGTCCAAGGCATCCAACAATACAGTGCAGTGCATAAACCTGCATGATTGATGTCATGGGTGATATTTGCATCAGTACAACATTATGTTGATGAGTATTGACGACTTCTCATCCAGAGAGGAAATGAGGGAGTAAAGCTTTTGGCTACCCAACTTCATTATTTATGGTTTAATAAATTACAGGCCATGAAACAGAGTGACATAGATGGAGGCATTGGCTTGTACACTAGGTGGCATTAAAAACCAATTGAATGCATGAGTAGAATTTTAAGCAGCTTTGTAATAAAAAAAATAAAAATGCTCTTCATGCTCCTTTCTCTTCCGGGCATGGACGTGAAATTAAAGTGATGTGCTCAAATTTTTCTTTGGTTATAGCTGCTGGCCCAATGAGTTGAATCATGAAAAAAAATGATTTTTTTAATACACGTCCTGGGCATGTGAATGAGAGGCTGTTTTCAGCGCCATTTCCCCCCCAAAAAAACTGTAAAAAATACAGACAGGATGGCCATTTTGAAGCTGCGGCATTCCAGGCCACGGATGTCATTGGTGTCTTACGTCAGTGTTTTTCAACCTTTTTTTGAGCCAAGGCACATTTTTGCGTTGAAACAGGTAAACGCTGGGGAGGGCGACGGGTGAGAAAAAAAAAATTGGTACATTTGGGATCTGCATAAGTACGGAGCCCCTAAAGGGACATGGGGGAATTTTATTTTTTTATAATTATTTTTGATGAAATGTATAATTTTTTTGTATTTTTTTTTTTAGACATGTATTTCGTGTGCACAAGAAACTTTTTATAAAGTTATAAAAAATAAAAATAAAAATAAATAATTTTTTTTTAGACATGTATCTCGTGGGCAAGAGAAAGTTTCTCGTGCGCACGAGATACATGTCTAAAAAATTTTTTTTTTTAAGTTATACATTTTTTTTTTTTTTTTTTTTTTTTTAGACATGTATCTCGTGCGCATGAGAAACTTTCTCTTGCGCACGAGATACATGTCTAAAAAAAATAGAAAAATAAAAATGTATATTTATTTTTTTTTAGACATGTATCTCGTGCGCAAGAAAAATTTTCTCGTGCGCACGAGATACATGTCTAAAAAAAAAAATTTTTTAAATGTATAATTTTTTTTTTAGACACGTATCTCGTGCGCAAGAGAAAGTTTCTCGTGTGCACGAGATACATGTCTAAAAAAAAAATTATTAATTTGTATTTTTATTTTTTAAAACTTTATAAAAAGTTTCTTGTGCACACGAGATACATGTCTAAAAAAAAAATTAAAAAAAAATTATACATTTTATTTGTTTTATTTTTTTTTTTTAGACATGTATCTTGTGTGCACGAGAAAGTTTCTCGTGTGCACGAGATACATGTCTAAAAAAATAAAATTAAAAAAAATGTATACTTTTTTTTTTAGACATGTATCTCGTACGCACGAGAAAGTTTCTCGTGCGCACGAGATACATGTACACGTTTAAAAAAAAAAAAATTATACATTTTATTTGTTTTCTTTTTTTTTAGACATGTATCTCGTGCGCATGAAAAACGTTTTATAAAGTTATAAAAAAAAAAATTAAAACATTTAAATTTTTATTTTTTAGACATGTATCTCGTGCACACGACAAAGTTTCTTGTGCGTGTCCAAAAAAAAAAAAATGTTTAATTTTTTACAAAATTTTTATAACTTTATAAAAAGTTTCTCGTGCGCACAAGATAAATGTCTAAAAAAAAAATTTTAAAAATAAAAATAATTTTAAAAAAAAATCCCCCATGTCCCTTTAGGTGCTCCGTAGCATAAGTCTTGAGAATTTGAAATCGAACCGTGGACACACGGTGGAGATATTTATAAAACAATATTGCCTTACTTCATACTTCTTCTGAATGAGCCTTTTGGAATTTCCCCCCATTGGGGACCTTTTTCACAATGTTGACATTATTATCCATATGTGGTAGATATTTATTGAAGTGCTTTGCGCACGGCCGCTATTGTAGTCCGACGAAGTAGTCAGTAAGCGCCTTCTTTTCCGCTATCTTCTTGTTGCGGGGCAGACTGGCTCGTACATGTACGTGCATCCTCCGCTGTTGCCATTTCTAATACAAAGTAGCGTACAGTTCGGACTTATATTTGTCGGTCGACTCTAAATGGAAGTGCTGAAAACCACCACAAAGATGGCGGGGAGAAGACGCTGTCGAAGTGCAGCCACGTAAATAAAACCCGCCCACAAAACAAGAGACGGTCAAAAAGCGTCTTGAAAACGGTCTGTAAAGCATAATCTATGCAACATTTTGACCAAAGAACTACCATTTCATGTTATGTAGAGCAGTGTTTTTCAACCTTTTTTGAGCCAAGGCACATTTTTTGCGTTGAAAAAATGCGGAGACACACCACCAGCAGAAATCATTAAAAAACTAAACTCAGTAGACAGTAAAAAGTCGTTGTCGCAATTGTTGGATATGACTTTAAAGCATAACCAAGCATGCATCACTATAGCTCTTGTCTCAAAGTAGGTGTACTGTCACCACCTGTCACATCACACCCTGACTTATTTAGACTTTTTTGCTGTTTTCCTGTGTGTCATGGTTTAGTTCTTGTCTCGCGCTCCTATTTTGGTGGCTTTTCCAGTTTTGTTGGTATTTTCCTGTAGCAGTTTCATGTCTTCCTTTGAGCGATATTCCCCGCATCTACTTTGTCTTGGCAGTCAAGAATATTTAAGTTGCGCGGACGCTTTCCTCCTTTGTGTGGTCATTGTTGATTGTCATTTTCATGTCCGAATGTACTTTGTGGACGCCATCTGCTGCTCCACACGCTGTAAGTCTTTGCTGTCGTCCAGCATTCTGTTTTTGTTTACTTTGTAGCCAGTTCAGTTTTTTAATAATAGATTTTATTTGTAAAAAAAATAAAATAATAATAGATTTTATTTGTAAAAAAACAAAAACCTTTACATTGAGTAAACAACCTCAAAGTGCTACAGTGTATTAAAAAAAAAAAAAATGTAAATAAATAAAAAGATAGTAAAAAATAAATACAAATAAAAAATAGAACAGCCAAATAGCTAAAACTAGTATGCATATATCTACAATATATCTGATATTTCCCGCATCTACTTTGTTTTAGCAATCAAGAATATTGCGGTTGTTTTTATCCTTCTTTGTGGGGACATTGTTGATTGTCATGTCTGGATGTACTTTGTGGACGCCGTCTTTGCTCCACAGTAAGTCTTTGCTGTCGTCCAGCATTCCGTTTTTGTTTACTTTGTAGCCAGTTCAGTTTTAGTTTCGTTCTGCATAGCCTTCCCTAACTTTCAATGCCTTTTCTTAGGGGCACTCATCTTTTGTGTATTTTTGGTTGAAGCATTAGACACCTTTTTACCTGCACCCTGCCTCCCGCTGTTTCCGACATCTACAAAGCAATTAGCTACCGGCTGCCACCTACTGATATGGAAGAGTATTACACGGTTACTCTGCCGAGCTCTGGACAGCACCGACACTCAACAACAACACATCATTTGCGGACTATAATTACTGCGTTGCAAAAAATATTTTTAACCCAAATAGGTGAAACTAGATCATCTCCCACGGCACACCAGACTGTATCTCACGGCACAGTGGTGCTTTAGAACACATATTAGTGGTTAAAGGCCTACTGTAATGAAATGTTTTTATTCGAACGGGGATAGCAGATCCATTCTATGTGGAATTCTTGATCATTTTGCGATATTGCCATATTTTTGCTGAAAGGATTTAGTAGAGAACAACGACGATAAAGTTCGCAACTTTTGGTCTCTGATAAAAAAAAGCCTTGCCCCTACCGGAAGTAGCGTGACGTAGTCGGTTGTTCGCTTCCTCATATTTTCCTATTGTTTTCAACGCAGCTAGAGCGATTCGGACCGAGAAAGCGACGATTACCCCATTAATTTGAGCGAGGATGAAAGATTCGTGGATGAGGAACGTTAGAGTTACGGACTAGAATGCAGTGCAAACATATCTTTTTTCGCTCTGACCGTAACTTAGGTACAAGCTGGCTCATTGGATTCCACACTCTCTCCTTTTTCTATTGTGGCACACGGATTTGTATTTTAAACCACCTCGGATACTATATCCTCTTGAAAATGAGAGTCGAGAACGCAAAATGGACATTCACAGTGACTTTTATCTCCACGACAATACATCGGTGAAGCACTTTAGCTATGAGCTAACATGATAGCATCATGCTTAACTGCATATAGAAACAAAAGAAATAAACCCCTGACTGGAAGGATAGACAGAAGATCAACAATACTATTAAACCATGGACATGTAACTACACGGTTAATGCTTTCCAGGCTGGCGAAGCTTAACAATACTGTTGCTAACGACGCCATTGAAGCTAACTTAGCAACCGGACCTCACAGAGCTATGCTAAAAACATTAACTCTCCACCTACGCCATCCAGCCCTCATCTGCTCATCAACACCCGTGCTCACCTGCGTTCCAGCGATCGACGGTGCGACGAAGGACTTCACCCGATCACAGATGCGGTCGGCGAGGCGGAGGAAGTTAAGGTGAGTTCGCCGGCTAACGCGTCTGCTATCCATCTCTGTCTTCCTGGTTGTGTTGCTGTAGTCCGCCGCTAATACACCGATCCCACCTACAACTTTCTTCTTTGCAGCCTTCATTGTTCATTAAACAAATTGCAAAAGATTCACCAACACAGATGTCCAGAATACTGTGGAATTATGAAATGAAAACAGAGCTTTTTTGTATTGGATTCAATGGTGTCCGAATACTTCCGTATCAACCGTTAACGTCACGCGCATACGTCATCATCTACAGACGTTTTCAACCGGAAGTTTAGCGGGAAATTTAAAATTGCACTTTATAAGTTAACCCGGCCGTATTGGCATGTTAAGATTTCATCATTGATATATAAACTATCAGACTGCGTGGTCGCTAGTAGTGGCTTTCAGTAGGCCTTTAACATTTTATTCCGATAGAAAGTATAAATGCTGCCAACATTACTGCGAGCGTTGCAGGCTGAAAACAGCGAGGAGAGTGTCATCTGCGACAAAAAAAATACCGCAGAAGAAGAGCTGAGCTGTGTAGTCCTCTGCCTCTAATGGAGTACTTAGTCATCTCCTTTACTATTCTAGTGTTCCTGTGATAGGACAAGCTATTTTCTGCCGCAGACATCTTCCCTCCTCCATATTAGGACTCCGCGCACGCAACTTTCAGACACAAATCCTTGCAGAAGTTGCACATCAATTACTCATTTGTACTTCATGCTGCATCGTTTTCGTTGCTGTTATAACCACCCGGTCATGCAATCACACATTCAGTCTTTTTAATGGTGTGTGCGGGGGAAGGGGGTGTTTGGCACTGAGATGAGCATGTATTAGCACTTGACTGTGCGAGCGTGATTTAATGACCCTCGCTAATAGCGCCGGGTCTGAGTCGTGCAACACGCACAGACTCCCGCCCACCGCCGCCGCCAAGGCCATCATTCTGTCACGTGTGCTACCGTGGAGCAACTCCAAAAGGGGAGCCTTGAGACTGAATTACTGCCGTGCACACGCCGCATGACAGAATTATGTCTGTAATGTGCCGGTGAGATGGAAGCGATTACAGTGTACCTCAGGGCTAGGGGGGGGGATATTGCCTAACTTGGAAGGATGCATGCAGGAAAATCATTAGCTGGGGTGGAGCGAAATGAGTTAGAGGTTGTTTAGGAGGTGGCCTTTCAACAAAAGGAACCTGCAATGCAAAAAGTCAGTGTTCAAAAACAAGAAAAAATTAAAGCTGCAAGCAGCGTTGGTCGGGTCCGCATCTTTGGCAGGTGCTAGTCCTAGGTGGTGTTAAAATGTAGCTCTAAGTCAGACCTACATAGAGGTTTTTGTTTCATGTCTCTACGACCTTCCTAGTGGGAGTTACAGGCAGTTTTCTACCTAGGGGGCGCTAAAGCGCAATTTTGATTTTTGGGGTTAGTTTTTTTTTCTAAAGTGTTTGGGACACGTTTTTCTATGTGTGTGTCAAATTTGGTGAGTTTTGAAGCATGTTAAGGGGGCAAAGTAGTGCGCAAAGCTGCGGAATAGGGTATTGTGTGTAGAATTTTGAGGAAAAAAAAAAAAAATTCCATGTCACGTTGTCATTATAGGCAGCGGAGCAGCATCAGCGCAGCGGGTCTTTTAAGGCTCGTAAAATCAAAACGGTAGCACGTATCAAAACGCCGTTGTCAACTTTTAATCAGAAGGGTTCAATCTGTCTCCTGCAGCAGTTTGAAGCCGAAACGACAAACGCGCTCAGAGGAGATAATGTTTGATGTTTGGTGACCGTTTTTTACAAAAATGTTGTTTTGAAATGGAGATTACAAACTTCCTGTTGATTTTTGCTGAAGGGTGTCAATGTATGAAATGTAGACCTACGTAGAGGTATTTGTTTCATGTCTCTAAGACGTTCCTACCGGAAGTTGCAAGCAGTTTTATCTGAGTTTTCCTCTGAGGAGCAGTTTTTTCTCTGTTTTTCCCAAAAATTATGTAGAGCACAATTTTGAGTTTTGGGGTTCGGTTTTTTTTTTAAATCGCAATTTCTACCAGGCCCGATGTGTGTGAGAATTTTGGTGAGTTTTGAAGTATTTTAAGGGGGTCAAATTAGAGGTCAAGGACGTAAAATTTCCCATTTTTGTCTAAAATGGGAAATTGCCAACTTCCTGTTGGTTTTTGCCCGAGAATGTGAAATTATGAATTGTAGGTCTAAGTGAGACCTACATACAGGTTTTTGTTTCATGTCTCTACGACCTTCCTAGTGGGAGTTACAGGCAGTTTAGTGTTGTTTTTTCCTAGGGGGCGCTAGAGCGCAATTTAGATTTTTGGGGTTTGGTTTTTTTACCAAAGTGTGCTCTACCCGAGTTTGTATGTGTGTAAAAAATTTGGTGAGTTTTGAAGCATGTTAAGGGGGGCAAAGTAGTGCGCAACGGTGCGGAATAATAATAAAGAATAATAATAAAACCTTACAAATTCAATAGGGTCCTTTGTACAGGGTACTAGCGGACCCTAATTAAAGCTGCAAGCAGCATTGGTCGGGTCCGCATTTTGGCTGGTGCTAGTCCTAGGTGTCCCAATACTTTTGTCCAGTGGTAGTCCCGAGTGAGACCTATATAGAGGTTTTTGTTTCGTGTCTCTACGATATTCGTACTGGGAGTTACTGTGTCTTTGTTTTTTTCCTAGGTGTTGCGGCACAGTGGTTGTTTTCTTTGAAGGCGCGTAAAACACAGCAGCGGAGCAGCTTTAGTGGTCCTAATTCCATTTCACATTGTCATTATAGGGCAGGGGTCACCAACCTTTTTGAAAGCAAGAGCTACTTCCTGGGTACGGATTAATGCGAAGGGCTACTAGTTTGATACACACTTAAATAAATTGCCAGAAATAGCCAATTTGCTCAATTTACCTTTAACTCAATGTTATTATTAATAATTAATGATGTTTACACTTAATTGAACGGTTTAAAAGAGGAGAAAACACCAAAAAAATTACAATTACATTTTGAAACATGGTTTATCTTCAATTTCGACCCTTTAAAATTCAAAATTCAACCGAAAAAAAGAAGAGAAAAACTAGCTAATTCGAATCTTTTTGAAAAAATTTAAAAAAAGAATTTATGGAACATCATTAGTCATTTTTCCTGATTAAGATTAATTTTAAAATTTTGATGACATGTTTTAAATAGGTTAAAATCTGATCTGCACTTTGTTAGAATATATAACAAATTGGACCAAGCTATATTTCTAACAAAGACAAATCATTATTTCTTCTATATTTTCCAGAACAAAAATTTTAAAAGGAATTCAAAAGACTTTGAAATAAGATTTAAATTTGATTCTACAGATTTTCTAGATTTGCCAGAATATTTTTTTTAAATTTTAATCATAATAAGTTTGAAGAAATATTTCACAAATATTCTTCGTAGAAAAAACAGAAGCTAAAATGAAGAATTAAATTTAAAAAATGGTATCATTCTTTACAATAAAAAAATAAATTTACTTGAACATTGATTTAAATTGTCAGGAAAGAAGAGGAAGGAATTTAAAAGGTAAAAAGGTATATGTGTTTAAAAATCCTAAAATTATTTTTAAGGTTGTATTTTTTTCTCTAAAATTGTCTTTCTGAAAGTTATAAGAAGCAAAGTTAAAAAAATTCATGAATTTATTTAAACAAGTGAAGACCAAGTCTTTAAAATATTTTCTTGGATTTTCAAATTCTATTTGAGTTTTGTCTCTCTTAGAATTAAAAATGTCGGGCAAAGCGAGACCAGCTTGCTAGTAAATAAATACAATTTAAAAAATAGAGGCAGCTCACTGGTAAGTGCTGCTATTTGAGCTATTTTTAGAACAGGCCAGCGGGCTACTCATCTGGTCCTTACGGGCTACCTGGTGCCCGCGGGCACCGCGTTGGTGACCCCTGTTATAGGGTATTGTGTGTAGAATTTTGAGGACAAAAAAGAAATAATTCCATTTCACGTTGTCATTAACAGCAGCAAGCAGAATCAGAGCAGTGGTTCTTTGAAGGCTCGTAAAATCAAAACGGTAGCACGAATCTAAACGCCGTCGTCAACTTTTAATCAGAAGGGTTCAATGTCTCTCCTGTAGTAGTTTGAAGCCGAAACAACAAACGCGCTCAGAGGAGGTAATGTTTGATGTTTGGTGACCAGTTTTAACAAAAATGTTGTTTTGAAGGAGGGATTGCAAACTTCCTGTTGATTTTTGCTGAAGGATGTCAATATATGAAATGTAGGTCTAGGTGAGACCTACATAGAGGTATTTGTTTCATGTCTCTAAGACAAGCAGTTTTGTCTGAGTTTTCCGCTGAGAAGCAGTTTTGTCTCTGTTTTATTCAAAAATAGCGCTAGAGCGCAACTATGAGTTTTGGGGTTAGTTTTTTTTTTAGATGGCAATTTCCACCAGTCCCAATGTGTGTGAGAAGTTTGGTGAGTTTTGAAGTATGTTAAGGGGGTGAAATTACAGCTCAAAGAGGCAAAAATTTGTGTTTTTAGTACATTTTTGTCTTAAATGGGAAATTGCCAACTTCCTGTTGGTTTTTGCCCGAGGATCATTATGAATTGTAGGTCTAAGTCAGACCTACATACAGGTTTTTGTTTCATGTCTCTACGACCTTCCTAGTGGGAGTTACAGGCAGTTTGTTTTTGGTTTTTCCTAGGGGGCGCTAGAGCGCAATTTTGATTTTTGGGCTTTGGTTTTTTTCATTAGATGGCAATTTTCGCAGGTCCTGATGTGTGTGTCAAATTTGGTGAGTTTTGAAGCATGTTAAGTGGGTCAAATTAGAGTTTTTTGTGGCGGCGGGATAATAATAATAAAGAATAATAAAACCTTACAATAACAATAGGTTCCTTTGTACCAGTACAAAGGACTCCCTGTGGGAGTCCTTTATACAGGGTACAGGGCGGACCCTAAAAATGCAAAAATGAGGGGTATTTTATTTGAACTAAGCAAAATGATCTGCCAATAGATCAAGAAAATGTGGCTTGTCAAGTCTTTCCAAAACAAGTCAAATTGTCACGACGTGGACTATGGTGGGGTTTGTTTTCCCGAGATGCAAGGAAATTGGATCGGACATGGCGTGAAGGTAAAGACATGATTTTAATTCTAACAAAAAAGAGTGAACAAAAGGCGCGCACAAGGCGGAGACACAAATTGACTAATGAAAACAAAAACTAGCACTTGGGCAAAAACTATGGACATGGAACAAAAACACTTACCGTGGCATGGCATGAAGAGAGCAGAGGTAATGCCTGGTTCACACCGACGGCGCTTGCCGCGCTTTAAAGCGGCGAGCAAAGCGCCGTCATTTGGAAGAGGTGCTACGAACGTTTGTTATGCTAGGTTCACACCAATGGCGCTTTGACGGCGCTTTAAAGCGGCATGCAAAGCGGCGTTAAAGCGTGAGGGTCGTCTGGTGGCATGCGGTGGCGACTGGGGTCCGCGCTTTGAACCAAGATCTGTTAAGCTTTCCTACGCTTTGAGTCAAGCTTTGCTGAGCTTTGTCACGCTTTGATACGCTCTCTGCGCTTTATTCCATTCTTGACAGAGCGCCGAATTTTTTAAAACCGTTTAAAAAAATTTGCCGATCTTGCCGCAAGCTTTCCCACGATCCATTACGACCCTCACGCTTTAATCACGCTTTGTTACGCTTTAACGCCGCTTTGCATGCCGCTTTAAAGCGCCGTCAAAGCGCCGTTGGTGTGAACCTAGCATAACAGAGGTAATGTCGCCAGGCCGACTGGCTGGCAACTGCAAGCTTAAATAGTCATGACATGATTACCAACAGGTGCGTGAGTCCGAACGTGGAACAGGTGAAACTAATGGTCGTCATGGTGACAAAGCAAGGGAGTGAAAACAGGAACTAAAAAGAGTCCAAAAACCAAACAGAACAAAGCCAAGGAAAACAGGATCAAAAAACATGACAAAAATGAGCTAACCTCATTGAACCCAAAAATACCTTAAAATAAGTATATTCTCACTAATAACAAGTGCACTTTTCTTGGTATAAAAAAAAGAGACCTTTTTGCTCAATATGTTGAAAAATATTCTTAAATGAAGTAAATGCTAGTGCCATTATCTTGACATAATGATATGCGCCTGGCATTACATTTCTTGAAACCAGCAAACTTATACTAAAAACTAGTTTATTGTTCTTAATGGAAAGGCAACAAGGCAAGCGCTTGTTACTCTCGGGGTCTCCTAGCCGCTCAGGCAAATCATATGGTACAAAAATGCATTTTTCCATGGATAACATGACATAATCGCACCAAGTGCGTGCTCTTTCAGTCAATTAGTGCGCATATATACAGCCCGGCCCCCGGCCAAAATTGTTTTAATTGTCATTTTGAGGAAGTTATCTGAATGTGCATGAAATATTTCTGTTCAAAATTGTTTGAAATGTCAAATGTTTAAATATTAACTGTCCGTTTACTGTACTGTGCCAACTGTACTACTATATGAGTACCTATTTTTTATTGTTTCATTGAAAATAAAACAAGCAAAGTCCATTTGGCTGTCATCTGTTTTAATTATGAGACACAATTGTGTCAAAGTCATGATTTTTTTATTTTCATGCTTGAAATAAGAAATTATTACTTTAAAAAAGTAGTTTTCTACTTGTGAGTGTTGATGACGCAGCTTTGCAACAGTTGATATTCTAGTTTCAAGCATGTTTTACTCAATATAGCTCATCAAATCTCAGCAACAAGCTGTAATATCTTATTGAGATCATTTAGGACCAAAACACTTAAAACAAGTAAAACACTCTAACATCAAATCTGCTTAGTGAGAAGAATTATCTTATTAGAAGAAAATAAGCAAATATCACCCTTATTTGAGATATTTCATCTTACCTAGATTTCAGTTTTTGCAGTGTGAGTTTTGATTACCATGACCCGGAAATAAAAACACCCCACGTGTGTTTATGGGTGACGTACCCTATAACTCGGCCTAGCAATGCCATAAAAAGTAAGGGAATATGGATCGTTTCTGTAACGACCGGGTCGCATCGTGGTGCGAGGTGTTCTCCCAAGGATGCAGACGGGCTCGGACACAGCTTGCAGGTAGGAAAAATGATTTATTCAGGAACTAACTCAGACAGGAAAAAACAAAAACGACTAGCGTGGGAGCTAGCAAGCAAAATAGCATAGCCTGAAAACTAGCAGGAATCAAAAGTGGTCGTTAGCTGTTGCATATGAGCAAATTAGGAAGCCAGGCAGAGTGCTGCCTGGGCGAAGACTAAATAGCCCTCTGATTAGTGCCCGGACAACAGGTGAGCGTCTCGAACACTAACCAGAGGCAGCTGAGCATAATCTGCCGTCATGGCAACAGAAACAAAACAAGGTGCTGAAAACACATGTGACTTGAAAACGTAAAACTATGATCCGGGCAGCAGATCATAACAGTTTCTGTACTAAAAGCAGTGGGCAACGGCACAACTTTCTCTCTAAAGCATTTTTTATGTTTAATGCAGAGCCGTGCCAATGCTACACTTTTTTATTGGGCTCGGGAGCGCAAGTGATCGTACTCCACAAATCCTGCCTGGCAACAAGTGACTGCAGGCAAACAGTAGCAAAAATCTGTGGATGGAATTTCCTATACGAGTTTTCCTCGTCAGGGTCACGACTCATGGGCGAGCTGGAGCCTACACCAGCTGACTTTGGGTAAAAAAAGGTGAGGTGGAGTCAGGGCACGTACAGTATACACACACACAGCCACCTATTGTACATTCATAACTGAGTAGGGATGTTGTACCGAGACCCCGAGGACAGGAGTGATTTTGTCAAGTCATTTAAATACATGACAATAAAATAGTATGTCATAAATGTTAGAATACAATAAATATGTCCGTACATGTTTAAAAAGGTTGCTTTAATTATTAATTAAGTCTATTAGAAATGCAAAATGGTTCCACCTGGATCGCGACAATGCTAGCTTTGACCACTTAACTCCCAGTTTACCTTTAATCATATATATATACACAACATATATATATACACATATACATACACATTCATACATATATACATACACATTCATACATATATATATATATATATATATATATATATATATATATATATATATATATATATATATATATATATATATATATATATATATATATATATATATACACATATAAACATATATATGTATATATATACACATACATACACACATATACATATATATATATATATATATATATATATATATATATATATATATATATATGTATGTATATATATATATATATATATATATATATATATACACATATAAACATATATATGTATATATATACACATACATACACATATATACATATATATATATATATATATATATATATATATATATATATATATATATATATATATATATATATATATATATATATATATATATATATATATATATATATATATATATACAAACCCCGTTTCCATATGAGTTGGGAAATTGTGTTAGATGTAAATATAAACGGAATACAATGATGTGCAAATCATTTTCAACCCATATTCAGTTGAATATGCTACAAAGACAACATATTTGATGTTCAAACCGATAAACTTTTTTTTTTTTTGCAAATAATCATTAACTTTAGAATTTGATGCCAGCAACACGTGACAAAGAAGTTGGGAAAGGTGGCAATAAATACTGATAAAGTTGAGGAATGCTCATCAAACACTTATTTGGAACATCCCACAGGTGAACAGGCAAATTGGGAACAGGTGGGTGCCATGATTGGGTATAAAAGTAGATTCCATGAAATGCTCAGTCATTCACAAACAAGGATGGGGCGAGGGTCACCAAGCTAGCATTGTCGCGATCCAGGTGGAACAAACCATTTTTGCATTTCTAATAGTCGTCTAATGGACGTTGAGTGGGTCTAGCATAATATTGTGAAAGTCCAGTCCATAGTGGATCTAACATAATAGTGAGAGTCCAGTCCATAGTGGATCTAACATAATAGTGAGAGTCCAGTCCATAGTGGATCTAACATAATAGTGTGAGAGTCCAGTCCATAGTGGATCTAACATAATAGTGAGAGTCCAGTCCATAGTGGATCTAACATAATAGTGAAAGTCCAGTCCATAGTGGATCTAACATAATATTGTGAAAGTCCAGTCCATAGTGGATCTAACATAATAGTGAAAGTCCAGTCCATAGTGGATCTAACATAATAGTGAGAGTCCAGTCCATAGTGGATCCAACATAATAGTGTGAGAGTCCAGTCCATAGTGGATCTAACATAATAGTGAGAGTCCAGTCCATAGTGGATCTAACATAATAGTGAGAGTCCAGTCCATAGTGGATCTCACATAATAGTGAGAGTCCAGTCCATAGTGGATCCAACATAATAGTGTGAGAGTCCAGTCCATAGTGGATCTAACGTAATAGTGAGAGTCCAGTCCATAGTGGATCCAACATAATATTGTGAAAGTCCAGTCCATAGTGGATCTAACATAATAGTGAGAGTCCAGTCCATAGTGGGGCCAGCAGGAGATCATCCCGAGCAGAGACGGGTCAGCAGCGCAGAGATGTCCCCAACCGATGCACAGGCGAGCGGTCCACCCCGGGTCCCGACTTTGGACAGCCAGCACTTCATCCATGGCTACCGGACCTCTGCCCCCCTCTCCACAAGGGAGAGGGGGGCAGAGGAAACGGCAGATCAACTGGTCTAAAAAGGGGGGTCTATTTAAAGGCTAGAGTATACAAATGAGTTTTAAGATGGTATTTACTGTTAATATCTGCTCACTTTCTCTTTTAAAATGTTCCATCTACACTTCTGTTAAAATGTAATAATCACTTATTCTTCTGTTGTTTGGATGCTTTACATTAGTTTTGGATGATACCCCAAATGTGGGTATCAATCCGATACCAAGTCGTTATAGTTTCATACATTGGTCATATTCAGAGTCCTCATGTGTCCAGGGACATATTTCCTGAGATTATAAACATAATATAAATACAAAATGCAAAAAAAGAAGATGTGATGCCAAAAAATATTGACGTAATCATAGCAGTATCGACTAGACACGTCCCTGTGGTTGGTATCATTACAGAGGATGTTAGGTGTAGATCCACCAATGGGATTTGGACCGGTGCTTTTCAGAGGTGGTATGGTACCGAATATGATTCATTAGTATTGCGGTACTATACTAACCGGTGCATCGTACAACCCTAATACAAAGTATATTGAATGATCCCACCACCCTCCTCCACCCTCCCGCCCCCCTCACGCTGCAGTTGCAGACATGCGCATTGTCCACATGCACGGAGGCGGCGTAAAACAACACTAAGCTCAGCGCCTTTGTCGACTCCATGATAACTCTCATTCCAGGCGCCCCCATCACCTGTTTTTAGGTAGAACTCCGGATTGTTTTGTTTTGAGTTTTTTTATTATTATTATTAAAGTTGTCCTCATAAAAAGACACCGAGCCGACAATTTTTCTGCTTTTGCTTGAACTTTTTCCCCCTTCTCTGGAGTGTTTATATTTGGATTTTTCTGAGTGTCGATCGTCCCCCGCCGCAAAGCTGAAGTTCATCGTGATCATCTTGGCCGCCGGCATGGTGGCCTTCATCGGCGCCGTTATCTGCATCATCGCGGCCGTCCACACCGGCACCACGAAGGCGGCGCGGTATCAGTCGGCGGCCGACAACCGCTCCGTGTATCCGGCCGGCGCCACTCAGCCCCCGGCCGGCAGAGGCTCGGCGCACCGGGCCGGATCACTGGGCGCTCTCCATGGTTCTGAAGTGCCCAAATCCGAGGCGCCCACCTTCCATGGCGGTCCGGACGGCGTCACCGGACTAAACGGGCACGACCCGGCCGTCAGTCGGCTCATATGCACGCCGATCCCGGCCGGAGAGTGCGACCCGAAAAACTTTCAGCAACAAGCGGACGGCCCCTCGCTGTACGCGGGGGAGGACTGGGGCTACCTCCGCACCACCGCCGACGAGCTCCGGCAGACCGTCCGCCAGCAGAAGGAGCAAATACAAACGGACCAGCGGACCATCAAGGATCTCATTGGCAAACTATCCGAGTGCGAGGAGGGCACGAAGACTCGGGCCGAAAGACGCGGGGGCGCAGTGGGCTTATGGGGCGGCAAGAGCCCGGCTCAGCTGGAGCGGGTGATGGTGCGGGACAGCCCGGCGTCCGCACCCGACCACATGCTCACAGCCCGGGCTGTGGACGAGCTGGAGCAGGCGATCAGTCAGCTCAAAGACCGCATAGAGCGACTGGAGGTATGTGGCGCAACAAAACAAACCCTGTACACTAGTGGTCCCCAACCACCGGGCCGCGGCCCGGTACCGGTCCGCGGACCGATTGGTACCGGGACGCACAAGAATTTTTTTTTATTTATTTTTTTTTTTTTTTTCATGAAATCATCATAAAAAACACAATATATACATTATATATCAATATAGATCAATATAGTCTGCAGGGATACAGTCCGTAAGCACACATGATTGTATTTATTTATGTAAAAAAAAAAAAAAAAAATTTAAAAAATTTAAATACACCCCCCCACCCCACCGTGGGACAAATTTTCAAGCGCTGACCGGTCCGCAGCTATAGGTTGGGGACCACTGCTGTACACTACACCAGTGGTCCCCAACCACCGGGCTGCAGCCCAGAACCGGTCCGCGGACCGATTGGTACCGGGCCGCACAAAAAATTTAAAAAAATATCTTTTTATTTTTATTTTTAATTTTTAATTAAATCCACATAAAAAACACAATATATACATTATATATCAATATAGATCGATAAAGTCTGCAGGGATACAGTCCGTAAGCACACATGATTGTATTTATTTATGTAAAAAAATAAAAAATAAAAAACAATTTTTTTTTAAAAATACACCCCCCCCCCCCCCCCCCCCACCCCGCCGTGGGACAAATTTTCAAGCGTTGACCGGTCCGCAGCTACAAAAAGGTTGGGGACCACTGCTGTACACTACACCAGTGGTCCCCAACCACCGGGCTGCGGCCCAGAACCGGTCCGCGGACCGATTGGTACCGGGCCGCACAAAAAATTAAAAAAAAAATATATATATATATATATTTTTTTTTAAATTAAATCAACATAAAAAACACAACATATACATTATATATCAATATAGATCAATACAGTCTGCAGGGATACAGTCCGTAAGCACACATGATTGTATTTATTTATGTAAAAAAAAAAAAAAAAAAAATTTTTTTAAATACACCCCCCCCCCACCCCACCGTGGGACAAATTTTCAAGCGTTGACCGGTCCGCAGCTACAAAAAGGTTGGGGACCACTGCTGTACACTACACCAGTGGTCCCCAACCACCGGTCTGCGGCCCAGAACCGGTCCGCGGACCGATTGGTTCCGGACCGCACAAAAAATTTAAAAAAATATTTTTATTTTTATTTTTTTAAATTAAATCAACATAAAAAACACAATATATACATTATATATCAATATAGATCAATAAAGTCTGCAGGGATACAGTCCGTAAGCACACATGATTGTATTTATTTATGTAAAAAATAAAAATACAAATAAAAAAAAATTTTTTTTAAATACACCCCCCCCCCCCCACCCCACCGTGGGACAAATTTTCAAGCGTTGACCGGTCCGCAGCTACAAAAAGGTTGGGGACCACTGCTGTACACTACACCAGTGGTCCCCAACCACCGGGCTGCGGCCCAGAACCGGTCCGCGGACCGATTGGTACCGGGCCGCACAAAAAATTAAAAAATATATATTTTTTTTAAAAATATTTTTTTTAAAATTAAATCAACATAAAAAACACAATATATACATTATATATCAATATAGATCAATACAGTCTGCAGGGATACAGTCCGCAAGCACACATGATTGTATTTATTTATGTAAAAAAAAAAATTAAAAAATTTAAAAAAACAAATTTTAAATACACCCCCCCACCCCACCGTGGGACAAATTTTCAAGCGTTGACCGGTCCGCAGCTACAAAAAGGTTGGGGACCACTGCTGTACACTACACCAGTGGTCCCCAACCACCGGGCTGCGGCCAAGAACCGGTCCGCGGACCGATTGGTACCGGGCCGCACAAAAAATTAAAAAAAATATATATTTATTTTTATTTTTAATTTTTAATTAAATCCACATAAAAAACACAATATATACATTATATATAAATATAGATCAATAAAGTCTGCAGGGATACAGTCCGTATCACACATGATTGTATTTATTTATGTAAAAAAAATATATATATATATATATTTTTTTTTTTTTTAATACACCCCACCACCCCACCGTGGGACAAATTTTCAAGCGTTGACCGGCCCGCAGCTACAAAAAGGTTGGGGACCACTGCTGTACACTACACCAGTGGTCCCCAACCACCGGGCTGCGGCCCAGAACCGGTCCGCGGACCGATTGGTACCGGGCCGCACAAAAATTAAAACTTTTTTTTTTTTTTTTTTTTAATTTTTTAAAATTAAATCAACATAAAAAACACAATATATACATTATATATCAGTATAGATCAATACAGTCTGCAGGGATACAGCCCGTAAGCACACATGATTGTATTTATTTATGTAAAAAAAAAAAAAAAAAAAAAAAAATTTAAAAAAATCCCGGTCCGCAGCTACAAAAAGGTTGGGGACCACTGCACTACACTACACTGCAGAGGCGCAATGAACCCCAGGAGCAGAATTTTAAAGAGCCTGACAGTGTTTGACCATTTGCTGATGCTCGGATGCTCACCTGGAATGATTACAAAGAGAGAGTTTGTCTTGGTGCATGGGGAGTGTTTAAAAACAAGTCGGCCTTTGTGAATAGAGGAGGCAAAAAAAAAAAAAACACCCAAGAATCAAGTCTTTCATGAGAGCAGTGTTTTTCAACCACTGTGCCGCGGCGTGAGATACAGTCTGGTGCAGTGTTTTTCAACCTTTTGTGAGCCAAGGCACATTTTTTTCATTGAAAAAATCCCGAGGCACACCACAAGCAGAAATCATTAAAAAAACGAAACTCAGTAGCCGATATTGACGATAAAAAGTCGTTCTCGCATTTGTTGGATATGAATTTAAAGGCCTACTGAAATGCGATTTTCTTATCTAAACAGGGATAGCAGGTCCATTCTATGTGTCATACTTGATCATTTCGCAATATTGCCATATTTTTGCTGAAAGGATTTAGTAGAGAACATCGACGATAAAGTTCGCAACTTTTGGTCGCTGATAAAAAAAAAAAGCCTTGCCTGTACCGGAAGTAGCGTGACGTCACAGGTTGTGGAGCTCCTCACATCTGCACATTGTTTACAATCGTGGACCGAGAAAGCGACGATTTCCCCATTAATTTGAGCGAGGATGAAAGATTTGTGGATGAGGAAAGTGAGAGTGAAGGACTAGAGGGCAGTGGGAGCGATTCAGATAGGGAAGATGCTGTGATATTCAGCTGGGAATGACTAAAACCGTAAATAAACACAAGACATATATATACTCTATTAGCCACAACACAACCAGGCTTATATTTAATATGCCACAAATTAATCCCGCATAACAAACACCTCCCCCCTCCCGTCCATATAACCCGCCAATACAACTCAAAACACCCGCACAACACACTCAATCCCACAGCCCAAAGTACCGTTCACCTCCGCAAAGTTCATACAGCACATATATTTCCCCAAAGTTACGTATGTGACATGCACATAGTGGCACGCACGTACGGGCAAGCGATCAAATGTTTGGAAGCCGCAGCTGCGTACGTACTCACGGTACGGTGTCTGCGTATCCAACTCAAATTCCTCCTGGTAAGAGTCTATGTTGTCCCAGTTCTCCACAGGCCAATGGTAAAGCTTGACTGTCATCTTTCGGGAATGTAAACAATGAAACACCGGCTACGTGTTTATGTTGCTGCAGCCGGCCGCTAATACACCGCTTCCCACCTACAGCTTTCTTCTTTGCTGTCTTCATTGTTCATTAAACAAATTGCAAAAGATTCACCAACACAGATGTCCAGAATACTGTGGAATTTTGCGATGAAAACAGACGACTTAATAGCTGGCCACAATGGTGTCCCAAAATGTCCTCTACAATCCGTGACGCCACGCGCAGGCGTCATCATACCGAAACGTTTTCAACAGGATATTTCGGCGCAAAATTTAAAATTGCACTTTAGTAATCTAACCCGGCCGTATTGGCATGTGTTGCAATGTTAAGATTTCATCATTGATATATAAACTATCAGACTGCGTGGTCGCTAGTAGTGGCTTTCAGTAGGCCTTTAAACCATAACCAAGCATGCGTCACTATAGCTCTTGTCTCAAAGTAGGTGTACGGTCACCACCTGTCACATCACACCGTGACTTATTTTGAGTTTTTTTGTGTTTTTCTGTGGGTAGTGTTTTAGTCCTTCTCTTGCCCTCCTATTTTGATGTTTTTTCCTGTTTTTTTGGTTGCAGTTTCATGTCTTCCTTGAGCACTATTCTCCACACCTGCTTTGTTTTCGCAATCCAGACTATTTAAGTTGTGCGGACGCTTTCCTTCTTTGTGGGGACATTGTTGATTATCATATCATGTACGGATGTACCTTGTGGACGCCGTCTCTGCTCCACACGCTGTAAGTCTTTGCTGTCGTCCAGCATTTTGTGTTTTGTTTACTTTGCAGCCAGTTCAGTTTTAGTTTTGTTTTGCATAGCCATGCCTAAGCTTCAATGCCTTTTATTTTTAACCCTAATTAGGTGAAATTACACTGTAAAAAAAAATTCTGTAAAAAAACGGTCATCTACTGTCAGCTACGGCAGCCAAACGAAAACCATAAAATTATAGTAAAACATTGTAAATCAAATAATGATAAAAAACATTGTAATTAGACATTTTCATGAAACGTTTTACGGAAAAATATCGTAATATTACATAAATTTGAAAGTAATTTAAGAAAACAGAAAATGCTATGTAAAATTAATTTGGTATTTTTCTGTAAAAATAAATAGAAATATACATAGTTTGTTACTACTGGCATATTACTTAAAATAACAGGCAGATTGTTTATTTACAGATAATGTCTTCAATTCTACAGTTTTATTAACTATTTTTAAAAAATAGAAAAATTACAGTAGAAATTTAGAGTAAATTAACCATAAAAATAGGGTTTTTTTTTACAATGTACATAACCTCCCACGGCACACCAGACTGTATTTCACGGCACACTAGTGTGTCGCGGCACAGTGGTTGAAAAACACTGGTCTAGTGTGCCGTGGGAGATTATGTAATTTCACCTAATTGGGTTAAAAATATTTTTTGCACACAAGTAATTATAATCTGTAAATAATGTGTTGTTGTTGAGTGTCTGTGCTGTCTAGAGCTCAGCGGAGTAACCGTGTAATACACTTCCATATCAGTAGGTGGCAGCCGGTAGCTAATTGCCTTGTAGATTTCGGGAACACGTCGTGTCGTGATCACAATATGCAGACGACAGCGGGAGGCAGCGTGCGGGTAAAAAGGTATCTTATGCTTAAACCAAAAATAAACAAAAGGCAAGTGCCGCTAAGAAAAAGCATTGAAGCTTAGGGAAGGCTATGCAGAACGAAACTAAAACTGAACTGGCTGCAAAGTAAACAAAAACAGAATGCTGGACGACAGCAAAGACTTACAGTGTGTGGAGCAGACGGCGTCCACAAAGTACATCCGAACATGACACGACAATCAACAATGTCCCCACAAAGAAGGAGAGCATCCGCACAACTTAAATGTTCTTGATTGCCAAAACAAAGCAGGTGTGGGGAATAGCGCTCAAAGGAAGACATGAAACTGCAACAGGAAAATACCTAAAAAAACAGGAAAAAAAACACCAAAATAGGAGCGCAAGACAAGAACTAAAACACTACACACAGGAAAACAGCAAAAAACTCAAAATAAGTCAGGGCGTGATGTGACAGGTGGTGACAGTACACCTACTTTGAGACAAGAGCTATAGTGATGCATGCGTGGTTGTGGTTTGAATTCATATCCAACAAATGCAACAATGACTTTTTACTGTCAATATCAACTACCGAGTTTATATTTTTAATGTTTTCTGCTGGCGGTGTGCCGCCGCATTTTTTCAATGAACAAAAATGTGCCTTGGCTCCAAAAAGGTTGAAAAACACTGCTCCAGCCGCTAACAGTACACCTACTTTGAGACAAGAGCTATAGTGATGCATGCTTGGTTATGCTTTAAAGTCGTATCCAACAATTGCGAGAACGACTTTTTACTGTCAATATCGACTACTGAGTTTAGTTTTTTTTAATGATTTCTGCTTGTGGTGTGCCTCAGGATTTTTTGGCTCAAAAAAGGTTGAAAAACACTGCATTAGAGAGAGGGGGGTGCACAACCAGGGCCGGCCCGTGGCATAGGCCGTATAGGCAAATGCTAAGGGCGCCGTCCATTAGGGGGCGCCACGCCAGTGCCACAAATGTTGGAGAAAAAAAAAAAACAGTTGGTACTATTATTTCTAAATACAAAAAATAATCCCACGTTAATTAAAATGCAAAATAAAGCCTATTTAATAGAAATATTATTTGTTACAACATTACGCCCCCCATCCCTCCGCACGGTGCGCCCCCTCCCTACCCATATCATGACTCTTACAAGTTACCACATCAAAAAATCAACACAAGATGTCAAAACGGCCAAAACTGTCAGGTGCCCAGGGAAGAAAAAAGAGAAAAGAAGAGGAGGAGAAACGAGAAAAAGACAGAGGTAGCAGGTAGGTAACATTAGCCTACATTAAATTATTTGTCTGTTACAGAATGTGATAGTAACCTGGCTTTTTAGCATTAAGCTAATGTTACATGATTCAGCAATTGCTAATCAATAAATAGCTAGTTCTGTTTTAACGTCGGGTTAATATTGTGGAGGGGGCTAAATTGTTATGGAAAATAATAACGTAACGTTAGGTAATTACAGTACTCCCACCTTACATTCCTCAGGGACATTTGTATTAGATCTTTTAAGCAGGTGTTTTTTGTTTACATTGTTATTGCCTTCTGGTTAGCTAATGTTTGCCCTGCAGGTAATAGTCACTTTTCCACCCCTTTATATATTAGGTATAGTTGTAAGCCTAGTTGTTAAAGTGCACATCATTAATGTTAATTAAGCAATATCACATGAGAGGGAATGCTGTTTTTTTAATTTGAGCACTGCTGTGATTCGGTTAAAGATAATCATAACATAACATTCTCATATAATATGTTAAATTGCTTTCTTTAAGTAAAAAAAAGGTCAAAGACAAAGCTATTCGGTTTTTTGTGAGTATATACACTTCACTGCCGATGTGGGGGGGGGGGCGCCACCTAAAATCTTGCCTAGGGCGCCAGATTGGTTAGGGCCAGGCCTGTGCACATACCTGATAGCCCTCCCACGTCACAAGCATCATAATGGATACATGATCTAGTAATCCTCCCTGGTGTTTTTTTATTTATTTATTTTTTTTATTACAGCAGCAGACTGTTTGGCAGATACAGCATTGCTGTT